>NW_026733446.1:0-90000 GCF_028476545.2 Physella acuta
TGTGGTATGTCCCTGTGTGGTATGTCCCTGTGTGGTATGTCCCTGTGTGGTATGTCCCTGTGTGGTATGTCCCTGTGTGGTATGTCACTGTGTGGTATGTCCCTGTGTGGTATGTCCCCTGTGTGGTATGTCCCCTGTGTGGTTATGTCACTGTGTGGTATGTCCCTGTGTGGTTAGGCCACTGTGTGGTAGGTCCCTGTGTGTATGTCCCTGTGTGGTATGTCCCTGTGTGGTATGTCCCTGTGTGGTATGTCCCTGTGTGGTAGCCACTGTGTGGTATGTCCCTGTGTGGTATGTCCCTGTGTGGTATGTCCCTGTGTGGTATGTCCCTGTGTGGTATGTCCCTGTGTGGTATGTCCCTGTCGTGGTTATGTCCCTGTGTGGTAATGTCCCTGTGTGGTATGTCCCTGTGTGGTATGTCCCTGTGTGGTATGTCCCTGTGTGGTATGTCCCTGTGTGGTAGCCACTGTGTGGTATGTCCCTGTGTCTGTGTGTGAACCAGGGGGTGCACGACCTCAGCAGCGCGCCATCCATTACCTCAACCCCGTCCCGGACTGTGCCAAGGTGACGTCATAATAATAAATGGCCCGGTGAGGCGGTACACTTTTGGCCGTGCACATTTCATCAACCTACTAAAAAATGTTAACATTGTATCCCTAGTAGATTATGTGTATACACTTTAAAAGTAAATCATTGACGGCTAACACTAGAGTCTAGAAGTAGTTGGTCGTGTGTCTTTTAGGGTGTCTTTGCTTAGAAACACCCAAAATACCTTTAGACAATCTACTGCACATTGGTTGAAAGTGTTGATCACGCATCTTCTACGTTTTGATGTTAACAACGTAGACAAAAATGTACTTCACCTGCAGGCATAAATCTTTTAAAAAAATATTAAGTTTACTCATGATACATGAATGAGTCAATATAACTCTTTTATCGTACTGAACTTCAACTTCAAAAGTCTTAAATGAAACGAAATAAACAGACGAACTCTACTTCCTTTGTCCTTATTGCCCTTAGGGGGTGAAATTATTTACCAGAAAAAAAATGGGGTTAAACGACAATATTTAATCATTCTTTATGCAACAACTGTAGGTCCGAGAATTTCTTTAACATGGGAGGCAATTCTACATATATCAATTTGTTTCTTTATGATGGGAGACAATTCTTAATTTCTCGGTATTATTCTTTAACTATGGGAGACAACACTCCATCTTCACTGTATTTAAAAAAAAAAAATCACCTGTAAGTATTGTCTACCTCAACATGACTGTACTAAAAAGAGGCCGTGGCTGTAGAAGGAGGGGGAGGGGACGTGTTGATGAAATGACAGCAGTTGTGATTGACCTATCGTGTACCTAGCACCAACAACACATGATAAAATAGCCGTGCAACTCGCCCCCCCCCCCCTCTAGCCTTGTTCCCCATATCAATTAGAACAGGAAAGAAAGGGTCGCAGGTAAACCCGGTTTCAAGGACGCCGTCAAGGTCAAGATGAAAATCAAGTTATTTTTTTTTTGTTTTGTTTTTTTGTTTTAAACACGAAATGACTTGGTGTTATCTAAGTCAGCAGTCAGATCAGTCACATAAAAGATTGGACGCAACTGGTCTAGAGAGTACATCATAACAGTCGAATACACTTCGCCACCACAACGAGAAGTCGGCACTGTGTGGGGAAGGGACGCACTGCCATTTCCCCCCCCCCCCCCCCAGCCGAAATACGAAATAGAAAAATATGTAAAATTTATAAATTAATAAAGATTTTTTTTTACAGTGTTCAGCCCCCCCCCCCCCCTCCACCCCTCCCCAACTCCGAAAGTGCGGACGCCGCCCCCGGAAGTTCAAGTACCCCCCCCCCCCCCCCCCCCCCCCCCCCCCCCCCCCCCCCCCCCCCCCCCCCTCTTAGACAAACCCTGATTTCAAACGTCATCAACGAAAACGACGTTTCAAAGGCCGCACAAGACTTAGATCTAGGCGAAGTCGAATAGATTGCACATACATAGTCGAATACAGAGATATATTTAAATCAAGCACGAAGAATTCGTTGTTGTCAAGATAAACAAGTTGAGATTAGCAGGGGATCAGCATTTTACAATTACTTTAGTCCAACACATGGAGTTTATATTAAAGAAGGGTCTATGCTACCGATATTTCTCTGGGAAAATCTACATACGGCAAAAGTATATTACCCTTTCAAACATGACGGTGGCAGATGAAGCAGAGTTCTCATGTTTCAGTGCTCTTGGCACATGAAGAGATAATGTTGTCGGCACTATGCCCAGCCCCCTTTACTTTCCTTAACGTGAGTTAGCTACCCATCAGAGACGTTAACTGGGCTCTAGGGCATTTTACTAACACTAACCTAGGATTCGAACTCGAGGCTTTCTGGTCATTTATTGTATCCTTTACTTATCCGACCACGCTTTTTAATGGAACATCTATGGGTTCTAAGAAAATCGTGGCATCGAATAAATATTTGACTGTTTTTTTTCCTTTCTTCACAAATCTGTTTGTTTACAGAGGTTGTTTCTTCTTGTACATTTCTATATTAATGACAGTATACTGTACCTGAGTTTATGTTAGACCAGTCTTGGTATATTTTTTCTTTTAAATTTTCCAATGCGCAATGCCCAGAATAGATAAAATTTCGCATCAGATAATTGTTCCGTTAACCCAACTCCCTTTTTGTCTTGCTAGATTGAACAAAGGGAATACAAAAACTAGGATTACCATAACCCTCAGGCGCTCTTTGTGTCCCTTGACTTAACTCAGGGCCATGAATTACAATAAGTTGTCTTCCCTTTACTCTCCATCTTGACAATTAGAAACGACTGGACTTCACAATGCTCATTACAGTTTTGAAATCAAGGAAAAAACATAAACAGCAGAGGAATGTTAATCCGTACATATTAAGGGATTAAACGATCAGTATGCATTATAAAATGTTTCACTGCACCTATTCAAAATATTATTACTATGACGGGCTGTGCATCTTTCTGTTGTATCGTAAGTGGCAACAAAGCGTTCGAAGACACGTGAATCAACCCTCGCTTCTTCTTCTTCTTCGTTCCGAATTGTAATACTGGAAGGGATATACCCGACACTATTTTAGTTCTACAAGTCAACTTGTTATGCGACATAGGGCCCTTTGTCTTCAACTTCAGCTTGCTTTTCTTTTTTGATTTACTTATAACCTTCGTACATCTAAGACCTAAGCACAACACGCAATGGCAGTAGTTGTTTAGTTTAGGGGTTGTCTATCCTAGATGGGCTGATGTCCCGAGTTATCGAACCTCATTGGTCTGAACATTGGACTATAGAAGTTGACGGCAGTCATACTCTCTCTTGCCCACCCACACCGTTCCCTAATGGTGGCTTGATATAACAGAAAAAAAAAGAATCTAAAAAAAAATGCCAAGAAACACCGGTTTTCGGAATAAACGAAATTTAATATAGATTTAAAAAAAAAACAACTCAATCTATTATTTATTTAGAAAAAAAAATCAAAATGGAGAAATTCCAGTTTAAGATGTAAGCAAATTACCAGATCGTACCTATTAGCTAATAAATGTAAAATATTTTAATACAGAAAAAATTAAACAATCACATGTATTTAAAATTAAATAAAGAGTATCGGTGCAATTAAAATAACTAATGAACGCTGAAAGAGCAGACCAATATGTTGTTACAGAAACTACGATTTTTTGTTAATTGTCAAAAAATCTAAGATTTCTTGATCGTGAACGATTCGGGATTTTAATAAACCTCCGTACTTACCCTTGTTTTAAGAACAACAACTGTTGTTAAAAAATATTGAAGAAAACAAATATCATTTTTAATATAAATAGAGTTTTGAATACAATACTTTAATCAAACTTAGTCTTGAAATATTTTATAGCAAAACACTTAGTTTTAAAAACCCTTGTCTTTGAAGAGTTTTTATTAACATTTATTAAAACCATCTGCTCTAAATAAACCCTTATGTGCAATTAATTTTCTACCTTAAAAAAGTCGAACCGGAAATTGGTGAAACAAAAGACAGCGAAGATTTTGGTTGAAAACATTTTTAGGAGCTCACAAATTGCTGAGGTGGCGAAAATAAAATTTCGTATTGGTTTTGTTCATGTACTTATGTCGATTACAAAAAAATGATACAGCTATTCCTACAAAAATTATGAAATAGCAGCATATCAAACGCAAGTGTAAAGTTCCCTTTTCAAACCTGTCGGTCCATGTGGCAAGATTATGTGACTTCGGCAAATGAAGAAATAGTGTGGTCAGCACTATGTCCTTTAGATACCCATCATGGCTGGATGGAGTCAGGGACGTTGTACTTACTTGAACCCTGATTCGAACTCGAGACTTTCGAGTTAGCTGTCTAAAGATCTAGTTCACACCAGCCGTATATCAAACGTAGCATAGTTATAAATATCTTTAGCCATATACATAGCTTGGATAATTACTTAATCATAAGCTATACCCTTAAAAATTTTAATCGTAAGCTGACAAAGAACTTGTACTTAATGCTCTAACAGGACTGTATGATGTACCCCAGAGGCGTAGCGACGGGGGGGGGGGGGGTGGGTACATATGTCCCCGGGCGCCGACCCTAGGCGCCAAAATAAGCTCATTTTAGCTGATATTTTGAATTATAAATATAAAAAATATATGGGGGGGGGGGCAAATTGAAAGTTTGTCCCCGCGCGCCGGGAGGAGTCCGTACGCCACTGATGTACCTAAACCTAACTATTATCTCTTGGAAGAGAGGGCATTGCGACCACACACGGAATACATGCACAAACACACAACCATTATATGATGAGAATACCTTTAAAACAACTCTATGATGCCAAAGCCTTTAGAATTCACGCAAAAATACACAATCACTATGTGATACATGCACAAATACACAAACATTCTATGAATACACACACAAATACACAACCATTCTGTGATGCCAATACCTTTAAAATGTACGCACAAACACACAACCATTCCGTGAATACACGCACAAACACACGAACATTCTATGATGCCAATGCCTTTAGATGACACGCACAAACACAACTATTCTGTGAATACACGCACAAATACACAACCATTCTCTGATGCCAATACCTTTAAAATACACGCACAAACGCACGAACATTCTATGATACCTATGCCTTTAGAATACACGCACAAACGCACGAACATTCTATGATTTCTATGCCTTTAGAATACACGCACAAACACAACTTTTCTGTGAATACACACACGCACACACCACCATTCTGTGAATACACGCACAAACACAACCATTCTGTGAATACACGCACAAATACATAACCATTCTGTGAATACACGCACAAACACAACCATTCTGTGAACACACGCACACACCACCATTCTGTGAATACACGCACAAACACAACCATTCTGTGAACACACGCACACACCACCATTCTGTAATGCCAATGTCAAGATCTGCCAGTAAAGACTTGATCCCGCACCGCTGATATTCCTGCCTAGCATCCCATTGTCCGTGGAAGTCAAGTGGCCGGGGGAGTTAGCACACATTCGCCAGCTTTAGTTTAAGACTTGCTACCTGCCAGTTCGTCGCCAGGAGGATCTCCGTAGTCGGTAGGGAGGGAGGGGGGAGTAACGGCAGAGAGGAGAGGGGGTGACTGCAGGGACATCCGCAGAGAGTGACCCGGTTTTTCAATGGAAATCCCAGCCCGGACGTCTTAAAAAGAAACTAGGCCAAGAATGTTCACGCTGTTTGTCACACACTGACCCCGCCCCCCCCCCCTCCTCTAACTCTTGTTTCCCCCGCAAGGAACTTGCTTGCATGGCGAAAAAAAAGAAAACACAACACCGTGATCGAGACGGGTAGGCTTGGGGCGGGGGAGGGAGCATCTATGAATGAAATAGATGGCTGAGATAACAGGTAAGAATCGGTGCAGATTCTTTGGGATGTGTTCATTGAAGAAAAATTGCCGTCCTTGTTTACAAGTTAGACCGTAGCATAGCACAGTCGTGTCGTGTTTAGAATGTGTTCGATCTTATCTACTGTATTCGTAAAGAATTTTAATTGTTATTATTATTATTATTTTTCTTCTTTTTGTTTTAGCATATGAAGCTAGATTGTCCTTAGCTTATGCTTGCCGTGTTTAAAATATAAGAGTTGCAAAAAAAAATTTAAAAATCTTTCAATCTAATCTACTGTATTCGTGAATAATTTTTATTGTTATTATTTTTTTTCTTTTCTCTTTCTTTTAGTATACCAAACTAGACTTTCCTTAGCTTAGTCTTGCCGTGTTTAGAATATAAGAGTTGCAAAAAAAAAAAAAATACTTTCGATCTTATGTATTGTATTCGTAAATAATTTTTATTGTTATTATTGTTTCTTTTCTTTTTGTTTTAATGTATCATCTTAAGTGATTTTTGTCAAGTGTTATTTTTTTTAACATGCAACATATGGGACATTACTGAGTGTATCTCTAGGTAGGGGGGGGGTGCTATCATTGATTTAGGAAGTGTTAATGTAAGAAAAAATAAAATAAAAAATCACATAAGGAAATTAGACCTCAGCCCACTTTGAAGAGACGTTATTATGCATCTGATAACCGATAACCGATTCGGCCTACGACCGTTATTTTTATCCGTAAAGTTTGCAGTGTTATTTGAAATGATATACTAGTTATTTATTTGTTTTTAAATACAAGTCGATTACAAAAATCATGGACACAAATTATTTCTCAAATTACAAAATAAAAACTGTTTTATTTAAGTACACATCAAACAGCATATTTAAAATTATAGAACTTTTTTTTTAAAGTTAGAAAAATATTCCTAGAGCTAATAAATAAAGTCACATTCATACGCAGGTGTTTATTTTATCTTTTAGTAATAAACATTATTTATAAACCTTTTGAAGGCGCCTTGATATGACTTTCCGTTTTTATATTTCAAAAACCTCCACGGCATACCGGCTTTCTGTGAAAGGGCAAGACTGCTTATCGTCTTTGACGTAATTCAGCAGGCACAACTTTATACACCCAACATTCATTTTTTTTATACCTGGCATTTTTGTATAATTTTTTTTGTAGTTTTTGAAACCTTTGACCCTGTGTGTAAACCTACGATAAAATAAATAACCTATAGTTATAAAATTCACAAAAGAATTCTAGAATTCCCGTGAGAATAACATTGAGATTTATACACTTTATAATTATTTTAATTACAATTGCGTTTTACCACCTTTTAATACCCTTTGGGTGAGACGGCCTGGACTAGGCTTCTGGATCCAAGTCTATATAGCGTCTCTGAGTCCACCCAGCTCTGATGTTAGGGAAAGTAATGGCGGCTGCGAAAGTGCTGACCACACATTCCTTTCATATGCAGAGGTCAAGAAACATATGAACTATTTCATTTGCCCCAAAGGATCGTTAGGTCTAAATAGGATTATTTACTTTTACTTTAATTCTCCTTTTGAGAATTGTGGAAATTTAAATACATTGGGGAAATCGGAAAAAAATGCTGTGTGGCCGATGCTAGCCGGAAAAAGTTACGCATGCGCAATGGAGAGAAACAACCCTAATCCTAACCCTAACCCTAGTCATAGATCACTGCGCATGCGCAGAACTATCTTTTGCCGACTAGATGGAGACGTTGGGGCGAAAAATCTTTTTCTAAGTAATCACTTCGAACTTTTTACAGCGTAAATTCCTCTGATCAACTGCCGTAAAATTTGCTGATCGTGTCTATACATAATCTACTAAAGTGGGGGAAGGGAAGGGGGCAGCAAGGGCAGAATTTACCCCTGAGAAAGACCAATGACACCGATGAACTCTACTTCATCTGCCCCATGTGTTATGTGAGCACCATTACGAAAAAGATGATCGTCCCATTAAGTAACTTAATACAACCGCACGACACCAGCTTACACCCCTCACCACCCCCGCCATATCTAACAGCTGTGATATCGGCTGCAAGGCGACCTGGATTCCATTCTTTGACGCAATGTCACGTACCCCCATTTTGACGTCACATCCGCTTATTTTCTTAACATGAATCTTGTATCGCACACCTTTTTTTCAACCTCGCACTTATCAACTTCCTGTTTGAATATTTTATAAGAAAAATAGTAGGGTCTACTACTTGGAATTTGACGTCACTTCCTGTGTATCTCTGTTACGAGTGGGAGGGAGGGGGGGCGCTGTAAATGACGTCACGGTATGCTAGATTGTTTTTATTACAACACATATTGTCACACCTTGTCACAACCAGCGTTTCTTGCAGTCTTTTTACTGGGGGGAGGGGGGGGCGGACTACATTTTCCGGAATGGGGGGGGGGGGGGGCGGACACTGGTAAAAGTACATGCTTTCTATATAAATTCAATGTGGTTCGGGGGGGGGGGGACTGGTAGACTTTCTTTGGGGTGACAGAGCCCCCCACCCCCGAATAGATACCTGGAAGAAACTCTGGTCATAGCAAGCTAGATCCCCTAATTAACGTCTCGCTACTTTAGAACCAGAGTTTCTTTCAGGCATCTCTCCAGTATGGGGGTGGTAGCAGAGCCCCCCCCCCCCCTCCCGCCCAAAGAAAGTCTACCCCCCTCTCCCGAGCGAAATGTATTTATATAGACAAAATTTAATTTTACAACTTTTACCTAGGTCCGCCCCCTCCCTCCCCCTAGATAATTTAGTCGCCCGAAAATATCAAGAAAAAAGTCTGAAAGAAACACTCTTTAAAATAAAGTTCTTACTCCTATTCCCACCTTCTATTGAAACACTTCTTCACAAAAAAAATCAGACGCCTCACCCCCCCCTCTCTTTTCCTACCAATAACCCAAACCCTGAAGTAACTTTGATTTTATAATTATAAAGTTGTAGACAAAAATGTTGGCACTTCGTCACTTAAGCCACACCCCCTTTCTTCAACAGATCCCCCGGTGTCAAGTATCATGTATATCCCTCCACCTCAAGCCTTAACTCTGCTATTGTATGTGCTAAAATATATTTCATACACAGACCACACACAAAAAAAAAGTTCGTACTTTGTTTAAAACCAAACACCGTTTCGATATGGAGAATATCAAAAGTGACCCGTCTGAGAACGGAGTCTCCACCTGGTTCTGCGGTCACGTGATATGAAGAGGTTGGTGTGGCCAGGACAACACGGACATTCATGTCTATTTATGCCACGTAAGAAAACCCCAGAAATATAAGAGTTTTAGGGAAAATTAATGAACGATGTGGAGGGAGAAATATAAAATGCTACATTCAAAGGCGTACCAAGGGTAAATTAAGGGTGGGGCAGAAGCGAAGCGACCCTTCCCGGCACCTGGGGACAAACTTTCAATTTGCACACCTCCTCAAACTTTCGATTTGCAACCCCCCCCCCCTCTCCTACTTTAATTTGCAACACCCCTCAAACTATTTATAATACAAAAATGCAGCTAAAATGACGTTTTAATTTGTTTTTCCGCCCCATTTTGGCGCAGCCAAATGTCGGCGCCCGGGGACATAGGTACCCCCCCCCCCACCTTTTCTACGCATCTGGGGTGGGGGTGTCAAATATTTGAAAATATTCCATTTGTTTTGTCAGATTTATAGCACCAGCTGAATAAATTCCGACAAAGGCGCCGTATTTCTGAAGATGCTCTCTCGTGGGGGGTAATCGCCCCATCTTCTTCGCCACTAGTTACGCCTCAG
This sequence comes from Physella acuta, assembly GCF_028476545.2. Lineage (NCBI taxonomy): Eukaryota > Metazoa > Mollusca > Gastropoda > Physidae > Physella > Physella acuta. Next base: position 9,700 of record NW_026733446.1, read on the forward strand.
CCCCTAATTTACCGACGATGATATTTTATCCTGGGATCTTGGATATATTCTTCAGGTTTATCATTTCACGGACATTTTATGGGCAATAACTTTGAAGTAACTTACACGATAGTACTTTTTTATATAAAAAAGACATACGTTTATCGGAAATTATGTTGTAATAATCCTAATCTTAATCCACATCTTAATCTCATCTTTCACTGACGGAACTAGTCGCGAGGGTAAAGGATGGGGTAAATTTTAGTGGGACCCTTGTAGAAAATTATTCAAGGTGCCCCTTGCTGAGTATTCGAGATCCTTTGCCGAAAAAATTATTTGTGGGGCCATTTGCAACAAAATTATTCGAGGGGTCGCTTGCTAAAAACATATTGGTTAAAAATGTATTCTAGAAGTCCCCATCAGAAAATCACTCCAGTACCCATTGTTTCTTCCAGACTTTTTTCTCCGGGGGGGGGGGGGGGTAAAAGTATGTTTTCTATATAAATTCCATTTCGTTCGGAGGGTAGACTTTCTTCGGGGGGGGGGGGGGGAGGCTCCGCCAGTACCCACTGTAAAATTTGTGTTACTATAACAGTTACAGTGACAATTTATATATCTATCTTAATTTAGCTATAGAACATTTCGGTACCCTGAACCATGGCCTTCAGCCCCAGGCAAACCCACCCCCCCTCCATTCAACCCCGCCAGCAAGACGCCCACACTTAGCAGACGACAAAAGAAATTCAAATCGTGGTGCGATAACACCGGATGTGACGGTCACCTAGCACACATACGGTGAAACACGACGACACATACGGTGAAACACGACGACACATACGTGTAATTGTGATAAAACTTTTTTTTTTTTAAATTCTTTGTCATGTCACCAAGACCTACATTTGTGAAGCGTTAAGAGTTACGTAATACATTGTTAAAAAATTATCATCTTACCCGATTTATGGTTTTGTTTTGTTCCTGTTTTTTTTCCTACCTAGTTTCAGTTGAAATGACGAAATTAAAAAAATTATTCCAAGATAATATGTTTTTTTTTTAAATTTAAATTATGTGGCATTTAAAAGTGCGTTTATCGATTTACGAGAGCTCTTGGCTTGAATACAATCTATTACCGCCTATGTAATTCTTTCACATGCTAACTAATTTTTTCGATGGTTTTTTTTGAGATCTAAAATGTCAGGCGATGATTTATAGTCAGCTCAGTGGCGTAGCCAGGATCGTCTCAAGGGGGGGGGGGGGGGGGGGGTCCAATTTTTACCCGGGCACAAACTTTCGATTTGCACCCCCCCCCTGAAACTTTCGATTAGCACCGCCCCCCACCCTCAAACTTTCGATTTGCACCCCCCCCCCCCCTCATACTTTTTATAAATATACCGAGGGTCAATGGGGGGGGGGGGTTATGACCCCCATTAACCCCCCTGCTTACGCCACTGAGTCAGCTTGACACTAATTTACACAATAACTGAACAGTGAACAGTAAACAGTTATAACTTCTACCCCCAAATCTCGCATCTAATTCTTCATCCTGGAAATCAATTTCTAAATGCCATATCAATCCCGTCGTCCTAAAAACAATACTCAAGTCTCACTTCCAAAACAAAAAACGGAAAAGTCAGCTGTCAGTGAAGCAGAAGCAGCCGGAATGACGTGGGCCCAACTAGGAGGAATCGCCCAGAACCGAGTACGGCGGAGAGGTGTGGTTGTGTCCCTATACTGCATAAGGGGTCCACAGGAATGATGTAAGTCTCACATCAGTCATTGTCGCTATGAAACCCATTCTCTCTCATAACAGTTATGTCGCCCTTAAGTCATGTCTTAATTCTCAGTCATATGGCTCTGAAATTCACTCTCACAACAGTCATATCTTAAGTCTCACATCAGTCATGTCGCCCTTAAGTCATATCTTAAGTCTCAGTCATGTCGCCCTTAAGTCATATTTTAAGTCTCACATCAGTCATGTCGCCCTTAAGTCATATCCTGTATCACATCACTCATGTCGCCCTTAAGTCATATCTTAAGTCTCACATCAGTCATGTCGCCCTTAAGTCATATCTTAAGTCTCAGTCATGTCGCCCTTAAGTCATATCTTAAGTCTCACATCAGTCATGTCGCCCTTAAGTCATATCTTAAGTCTCAGTCATGTCGCCCTTAAGTCATATCTTAAGTCTCAGTCATGTCGCCCTTAAGTCATATCCTGTCTCACATCAGTCATGTCGCCCTTCAGTCATATCTTAAGTCTCACATCAGTCATGTCGCTTTTCAGTCATATCTTAAGTCTCACATCAGTCATGTCGCTTTTCAGTCATATCTTAAGTCTCACATCAGTCATGTCGCCCTTAAGTCATATCTTAAGTCTCACATCAGTCATGTCGCCCTTAAGTCATATCTTAAGTCTCACATCAGTCATGTCGCCCTTAAGTCATATCTTAAGTCTCACATCAGTCATGTCGCCCTTAAGTCATATCTTAAATCTCACATCAGTCATATCGTCTTAAACCCCAATCCTGTAACTCTCACAATATCAGTCCACGGTGCCAACCCACACGACGCCGTTTTCCCGAGAAAGACGTTTGAAGTGTGAGCACTGATAAGTGATAACTGCTACGTCACGTGCACGTGATCTAACCAGTGCGCGTGCCGGCCTTCAAGTCCCAGTGCATCAAGGTCAACCAAAGTATGACAGTTGTTTTTATCTAGGCGCATGAGGTAACTGTTTTCAAAGGGGTGAGCAGAATGTTTGGCGTGAGGGAGGGGGTAGGTGGGGGATAGAGCGTGGGCGTGTGAAAATGCGTGGTTGAACTGAGTTGAAGCCAGTTTTGGAATAATTAGGTGAGCTAAGATTACGTGTGCTTCGGTGTGCTCGTTTATATTTGAAACTTTGGTCAATAGAACTGACCAATACAACTGAATTGCAGAACTAACCAACACAACTGACCAACGCAACTGACCAACACAACTGACCAACACAACTGACCAACGCAACTGACCAACACAACTGACCAACACAACTGACCAACACAACTGACCAACACAACTAACCAACACAACTGACCAACACTACTAACCCACACAACTGACCAACACAACTGACCAACACAACTGACCAACAGATGTAACCAACAGAGATGACCAACACAACTGACCAACAGATGTAACCAACAGAACTGACCAACACAACTGACCAACACAACTGACCAACAGATGTAACCAACAGAACTGACCAACACAACTGACCAACACAACTGACCAACGCAACTGACCAACAGATGTAACCAACAGAGATGACCAACACAACTGACCAACAGATGTAACCAACAGAACTGACCAACACAACTGACCAACACAACTGACCAACGCAACTGACCAACAGATGTAACCAACAGAGATGACCAACACAACTGACCAACACATCTGACCAACACAACTGACCAACACAACTGAATAGCAGAACTAAACAAGAGAACTGACAGACAGAGATGACCACCAGAGATGACCAAAACAACTGACCAACACAAATGACTAAAAATCTAAAGCGAATCTCTCAAGACATTGAAATATTGTTTTACAAATTTTTACTTAAAAGATTAATCATAAATATGTTTCTTGGGAGGTCATACCTTCGCCTTCCATACTCAGGAGTAAAAAGTCAAATTAAAACTATCTACATCTTTTCATCGATTGCCAATTTGCATATTAAACTAAAAACAAATTAATTTTTAAAAAAATCTACTAATGCATAAAGTTGTGGCATAGTGTAGGTGTAAGCTCGTTAGACTGAGGCCAAAGGTGACATAAGGTTTGGTCTTTGTGTGGTGGGGCGAAATGTCTGGTATTTACCTACAGTACGCCTACATATGTATACCATATCATTCATATGGGATATACACACATGTATTTATAAGCTATACATATATACATATATATATATATATATATATATATATATATATATATATATATATATATATATATATATATATATATATATATATATATATATATATATATATATATATATATAATTTTTGAAGAGTGATGCCAAGATGCCGTCTCCGGCTTCTTTAGACTGCGACAAGTCAATGCTACGTGTGCAGTGTGCATCTATGTGTGTGTTCGTGTGTATATAAACCTGTGTGTAGCGTGTCGTTCTTTAACCCATTGACCTCCCAGCTACTCTATCAGGACTTCTCTCCACCCCCTCCCTCCCTCATCAGGCCCTGAAATAGCAACGTGTGGGAGGGGGGCGTGAAATCTTGTTCCTGTGTGGTATGCCCTCCTGACCCTTTCTCCGCCCCCCTCCGACCTGTTATGCTCTAACTAGTTCTTCCTCCCAATCTAAACCCCCGCGCCTACTTTGCTAAAATCTTTCATCTACTGTTAGATAATAGTGTTAATGAAAGCTTACAGTACATTATTAAGTTTGATTGTGTGAAGAGACACACGATACAGAAGACGTTAGTGATATTTACCTACAGTAGAGCACTAACTCATAAATTATGTGAGTGTAAATTTTGAAGATTCATGTAGCACTGCATTAGTTCAAATAGTTTATTTACACTTCATGTGTTTGTTTAGTATTACTTTCTCACAGCTAAAAGAAGCTTAGTTGTTTTTTTTTTGCAAGCTTTTATTTAGTTTACAATGTCTGTCTTGTTGTTTCTTCTTATGTTTGTCTGTCTGTTAGTGGCAAATCTTGTTTCTCAATTGTTATCCAATTCTAATAATGCAGCAATTTGGCTTAGGCTTTCCAGCTACTTCCGTCCCCGAAGACAACGCAAGAATATTCAATTTTTAACCAAATTATTTTTTAAATTAGTGATTAAAAATGTAATTTAAACATTAAGAAGACCTACAATTTAAAAAGGAGTTTGCAGGATAGAGCACCAGCTATCGCTCCATCAGCTAGGCGACATGTTATGATTGATGAACCGTTGGACACGGATGGTTGGTTTCACGCTTGTGAGCCGACAACGGAGTAAATAAGGGGGTGGGGGGAGATGGTTGTCTTTTAGAGTTCAGACCATAAGCTAGCGATCGGGTTTTAGGACACATGTATTTAGTCGTATGAGGTGTCGACTTTTTAAAAGAACAAACGGAATAAAAAAAAATTCAAATACTGTTTTTAAAATTTTAAATATGAACATATTTTTTAACTTTTTTTTTTGGTTACAAATCATCATTATTGAAACGTACAATATAAAAACAAATTTAAAAAAAAAATGATAATATAAAGCTTTTAAAAACACCGAATGTTTAAAAAGCGAAGAAAAACTTGGCATGCTATCTTTAGTCAACAATTTGATCTCTTACGAAATATCTTACAATGCTTTTATTTTTAAAAAAAAAACAAGGTTTTCTAAATATTTTTTTGTTGTTGTAAAGTTTAAGTTAATTCAAAGTCTTATTAATATTGTATATTTGTTTAATTTTACTCTTACTTGCGTACTTGTGGGGACAGGGGAGAGGAAGGGGGGGGGGGGGAAAGCATGTGGACCTATTTATACAGTAGTTTTATCATTACGATAATCGCTGGGTTCCTTTCGTCCCTACAGCTGTATTTAGTATCAAAACGTGAGTGGACAGTAGTAAACACAAGTTGCATTTTTTTTTATTCCTAGGGGATCGCACTTCACAGTTATCATATATCGTACAAGAGTTTCCGTGGTTCGGAGGTCATTTCTTGTGTCGGAAGTCGAATAATTATTTCAGCTAAGTCGTGAGTCCAATACACATTTCTCATCAAAGGGACCAACATTTTTTTTTGAAAAATCGAAAAACATATGATTGAACTCTCGATCCATAGATTATACTGCATTTGTGTGTTTTCAGGAAAAAAAAGTCTTAAAATATGAAGATATACATACACACACCCACCCCCCCCCCCACACACACACACACTATATATATATATATATATATATATATATATATATATATATATATATATATATATATATATATATATATATATATATATATATATATGTCTTGCACCCTGTATCGTCGCTCTACCTGTCCCTTCCCCCATAACTTAACCGAAACCGGTAACAATCGGAAAGTTAAAACCTACCAAACTAAACGCCGTTCGAATGTATGCGACAGACTACAAAAAGCCGGAAATCTATTGATAATGTTTGGTAGGCTTTAAAGACCCGTGACCTCCACCTAGATGTGTAGGTGTGGGGGGGGGGGGGGGGGGGAGAGAAGGGAGGGGGGATTAAAGGACCGCACATCCGTTGTTATTGTTTGTTTAAGATTAATGTATGACGGGTTTTCTGCTAGTGGTAAAACGTCAAGGTGTATGCTTTAGACTAGTCAAACTGGAAGCAAAACAGCTGAGTCGACGGTAAAGGTACTAAAAGATCTACATATTCCAGTGTCTTCGGTTAGCTAAGCCTTTGCATCTGTGCTTTTAGCATAGTAATATAAAAACGATTATATTACCCGAAACGTAACCTTTTCCTTTTGAATCAACTCTAACCTTGCCTTGAATTTGAACTCTTAGCATAATATTATACCTATGATCTTTTCCCTTAAAGGGACCATAAGAGGTCATCCATAAATGACGTTACCTTTTTTTTTCCACGATTTCACTCTCCTCCTCTCCCCTCCGTCACACGTCGCACAAAAAGCCAGACCTCCTAAAATCACGTTACACCTCAACCTTCAATCATCTCTTAAATTTGCAGTTTAATTTTTTTTAAAACATCTATTTTTTCTAAAATATTGACTGAGTTAGGTTAAGATAGAGTATATTAATCAATTTCTATTACCCTTTACAAAACCAGTTTTTAAAAGGCAAAATTACGAGTAAAATTCAGCTTCTAACATAATTTTTTTTTAATGCAAAAGTTTGACGTCACACTATCTAACCCCTTTATCCTCATAACACATCGTCACGAAAATACGACACTCCCCCCCCCCCATTGCAAGTGTGACGTGGTTTATGGAAAAACCCCTAAATTGAGCACAAAATCATAAAATTCGCTTTGTTACTATCCAATGTATGTGTAACTAATAGGTAGGAATAAAATATTTGAAAGTGAAAATATAAAAAGAAACATCACATTATTGCTAGCCAGAAATGTGATAGTTTTAGTTTACCCTATCGTAAACTTATAAAACAAGTTCATAAATCAGTAGCTTCCATACAGTTTTACACCTCTAGACCTCCCCCCCCCCCCTCAAAATAACTACGACACAATATGATAGGCAAATATAAAAACTTGATTTTTTTTAAAAATCGCAATGAAAAAAATCAATTTTTTGCGACGATCAGTCAAACAATAATTGTAAAAACGTGTTTTATATTAAACAATAAAACACGATGTCAGCAAGTACTAACAGCAAGCTTACCCTAACCGTTATAAACACTAGAACAGTTTGCTAAAATGAAAATAAAGTTAAAATAAGTGTTAATAAGCATTGCTCATTACCAATACACTACTCCATTTAACACAAAGTGATAAGTCACTCCCTCCCTCCTTCGTATTATACTAGTCGATTCTGCTGTAAAACTTCAAAAATCGTTAACTTTATAAAAAACAAATATATAAACCTTCATTACTAGCTTTTAAGTGCACCGAAAATAAAAATAAAAACAACACATACGCCTACTTGAATAACATTTTTTGGTCCGCTTAGGAGATTTCTTACATTTCACAGCGAAAATTTAATTTTAATCACTGCATTAGAAATGAATCAACATTGAATTACAAGATTTGCCACAAATCCACAAAAAGAAAAAAATAAACGGACGTCGTGAACTAAGTAAAAGCTTGATAAAATAGGGCGGCGTGGTGGGATGGAAGAGCTAACTCGAAAGGTTTGAGTTCGAATCCCGGGGGTGGTCGTGTTCCTAGGAGTCTACCCGTTAGGTGACCAGGACACACCGCTGAGCACGTTATCCCTTCACGGCTGAGGTCACAGAAACAGGTGAACTCTGCTTCGTGGAGTACCCGTTTTCCTAAGCGTATTCTTTTGTTTAAACTTTAGTACAGTATGATACCCTTCTACCATTCACAGGCTAAAATCCTACAAATCAAACAATCTGCGGAGTCTAAACAGTGGTAAACTGCTGTTTTTGTGTGTGAAATATCGCACACCTACACAAACGTAGGCGAACATTGCGTAATTAAAGCTACACAAAAATTAATTTTTTTAATAGGTACACAATTTTACTCTATTGCTTAATACGTTGAGCAAAATGTAAGGGATATTAATAAAACAAATGGCTTTTAAATTATATAGGAATGCAATTGTAAATAAAGAATTAATGGGGTTGAACTTTGATTTGTACTTGTAAATTAGTTCAATAGTTATAATAATAGTTTGTATTGGTAAATTTATTTCTAAATATGGAGACTTTACATAGGTAAATTAATTTAGTTCGTAAAGAGTTTCTATGTAGAGTTTTTGTTTTGTTTTGGTAAATTAATTCAGCGCTTTGAGTTAATATGTAGAGCCTTTGCTTTGTATCAGTTAATTAATTCAGTGCACTAAGAGTTAAAAATGAAAGGCTTCTGATGTCTTCTATAGTTTGTCCACCCCCCCCCCTTCAAAAAATAATAATTTAAAATAAAATAAAAAATAAATCTCAAACAAGCTGACGCTCACTCCGACAACAGCATCCACCACACACAATGAAAACACCTGCTAGGTCTAGTGTGACGAGGTGCATCAATATTTTTCACCCCAGACGCATGTTACACAAGACGGCGTTGTTGGGAGTCAAAGAAAGCCATGCTAACTCATGTTCGGGTACGTTTTCAGGATGAAAGAAAAAAAAACTTTTTTTTTAAATAAGAGAATATAAAGGTTGAGGCTGTATTTGAGCTTTTTTTTGTTGTTGTAGTGCAAGGAAGAGGATGGCGTGGGTTGAAAAAAGAAGAGTGGAAGGGGGAGGTTTTGAGATTTAAAAAAAAAGTTAACTTATTTCAGCGTGCATCTTTGTGTCGTCATCCGGCGCAACAATGCTCACGCTCAAGGTTACAATGAGTCGACAAACATTGACTTTACTAACGGCATCTGCGTACTTTAACCCCTCCCCCTCCCCTACTTCCCTACCCCCCCCCCCCCCCCCCCCCCCCCACCCGTCTTTCTGTAACAGTGTCGGCATCTGCTTGTTCGACCATTTAACCGACTTGCCTCGACAAAGAACTAGACGACCGTCAGGGGGAGAGAATTTAAAAAAAAAAAGGGGGAGACGAAAAAAAAATGGGGTGTAGAGAACGAGATCCAGTTGATGGAGAGGTGCGACTGGGTGGAGGGGGGGGGGGGGGGAGTGAAATCATGCGTGACCGACAGTGCACGTGTAGGGGCGGCGACAAAAGCGTCACTCACCCGATGCATGGGTATGTGCACGCGCTTTGTCTACGTGCCGATGTGAGGTGGATGAACCAGGTCCGTTTGTTTTTCGAAAAAAAAAAATGGTTTGGATAGATTTATCGAAAAAAAAAAATTAATTGAAAGAGCTGTCTAACTTATAGCCCCTAAATCTAGTTAATGTCTATAAAATATAGAAAAAAAAAACTTCAACTTGAAAGTTGCAAATTTATAATTATTGTTACAATTGACTTCGCTGTATAATAAAATAGTATCTAGAAACTGAAGTCAGGACAATTATTTAGAGGATCAAACGGAACTAGAAGTCTGAATTAAAAAAAAACAACATACTTTGTCAACACAAAATGTAGGCTACCTGTTAGTGTCAATTTTATTTTCCCCATGCATACCTATTATGTTTTTCATGACCTAAGAATTCAGAATAACATACATGAGTTTATCATTTTAAAAGAATTAAAATGATATATAAAAAAATGAAACCGAGTACAATGTACAAGAATTTCTCTGTCGCAGCCAAAAATAGCGACACTCACCAAGCGCGATCACTCTAACAGATTTCATTCCAGTACTCACGCACAGCACCCTACCGTCGCACGCGCCGAGAACACCTTTCCGTCTCATTACCATACAGGTGGTGAGCCCAAATTTGGGCACGGCACGTGCGAGGGACATGGGGGACAATGGCCTGTGAGCATTAAAGGCACGGGGTTTAAAAAAAAATAGAACAATGACATTTGTTGTTTAAAACTTGTTTTTAAAGGGAGAGAACTGGCAATGTAAGACGCTAACAGAACTGAAGAATTATATGGCTCGGTTATTTTATAAAATATGGAAAGTAACAGTAAGAATTGCTTTTATATAAAATTATTTAGTATAAAAAAACAAACATAATAAAAAAAGCATAGAATTAATTGTTTTTATACTGTATTTTATACTTATATGCAAACAGTTGTAAAATAAATACATATTAGATTACTTATAAATTTTAGCTGTTACATTAGCCTGATAATGAATTAGAAAAAAATTGGTTCGATTATATTTTCATCAAAATCGATCCCTTGTTACGTCCATCTCCCCCCCCCCCTCCCCTTTCCCCCTACCCAATACAAACATTCTACCGGACACATGAGCTCCAAGTATACTACCTCAATCACCTTCAGGATTTAGAAATTGAATTTTGACGTTTTGTGTTACCAATAAGTAAACCATAGTCTACTAATGAATATACATTTCAGAAAAATAAAGTATTGGAAATCTGTATTAGTCCTCACAAGCCGATTATGAAAACTGTAATACTAAAGCGGACAAAAAGGTTAATCAACAAAGCTGTACACTATTGTATGAGGCAAAAAAAAAAATAAACAAAGAGAGAGAGAGAGAGAGAGAGAGAGAGAGAAAGAGAGAGAGATAACAAATCATAGCTTTAAACCTTACAATTATTAAACGTTATAATCAATAATGACTTTGTCAGTGTTTGCGATTAATACAAATGACACGTGTTTACTATTATGTTTGTCAGTAATTTTTTTAAAAATGTTGTAATTGTCAGTCTCCGTATTTCTATATTTTCCGGGGGGGGGGGGGGGGGAAGAAGGAGCACACCCTAAGAGATGCCTGGAAGAAACTGATTTCGGGCTAGTCCGTCGTCTGCTTTTTCCACTTCTGGACATTTAGCTGCCTCTACGTCATCAAGCCAACTCAGGTGTTCCTGTTAGTCTTTTACCCTTGGAGCCTGTCTTACGTATCCCCCCCCCCTCCCCCAATCAATTTCCATTCGATCTGGATAACCTAACTATCGCTGGTGTCTCCATCTTGTTTCTAAACTTATTTCTGCCTCTATTGTAATTGACTTATTCTCTTTGCTCCTTAAGGAACATAGGGCCTCCGCCATTTCCTCCTATTTCATCCGATCTCCGGCTATTAAATTTTGTAATCTCCCAAGACATCCATGTTGGCTTCAGTTCTTTGAGAAGACTCCGCCTCCAGGTCTGTCTTGGGCGTCCTCTCTTCCGCTTTCCCTGGGGGTTCCACTCAAGCGCCTGGCATGTCACATTTGTGTGAGCCTTTCGCAACGTGTGTCCCACCCAGCGCCACTTCCTCCTTCTGCCTCTAAGGTAGGATCTGTGTGTATTTCATAGATCTCCTTACTGGTTCTAATCCCCAATCTATCCTCATCATAATTCAACCATGATATCTTCCAGATAATTTTTCCTCTCACTCAAGCATATCCAGGAACATTTTCACGCCAATTGATGCCAATTTAATTTTAGAACTCCAATCAAAATATGAATATTTTAGCACCATCGCCACCACAACGCAAATTATTCCAGAACAGGTTATTCAACAACCACTCACAAAAAAAAAATCCAAACCCCGCCTATTTCGGTTTTCTTTATATCTAATTAATTATTCTCACCCCACCTATTTTATACCCTAATTAACGCAAGATATGATGAGTAATTAACTCCCCCCAAATCTAAAACACTAGCCTTCATTATGTCTTCACGAATTTCTCCGAGGTTCCCACAGTCTAGGTAAAAAAAAAAAAAAAACTAACTCCACAACTAATCTTTGCTATCAACAAGATCCACCCGTTCTTTCATAACCCTCGCCTTCCCCTTATCATACCGCTATTTACACGTTTTTCTACAATTTTATTTTAGTTCTAAATTTAGAACCTGCGCATGCGTTCTGGGAATGTATCCCAACGGCGCAAACCAGCTTCGGCCTAGATACTCTGCCGCGACAAAGTCCGTCTTTATTCCGGCGTTGTCCGAGAATTATCTCGGCGAATTTAATGCATGTTAAATGTTGAGATAATGATATCTCGCCAAGCTCGGGATGTGCTAAACTTAAAAGTTTTAAGTTTTTCAAAAAAAAAAAAAAAAAAAAAATTGGAAGGAAGAAAAAAAAATGGAGTGTGGATTTGGTGAAAGGTCCTTATCACGTGGTTTTCGTCCACCTGGTGTTTCTGCTCACCCGTGAAGGTTACAACAATGTGTTCGTTTGTCGGGAGGGTGGGTGGGGGGGGGGGGGCAAGCAGGGAGGAGGGCGGGAGAGGGGGGGGCGGTGTCGGACCACCAAAGCTCTGGTTGGATCTGCGGTGAGATAATCGGATGTTGTTGTTTTTTGTGTGTGCATATGACGCGTTGTCCGTTGCCCGTTGTGTGACGTCACAGCGATTGTGACGTAGACATTATTTTCCAAGAAAATACATTGGTTTTCTTTTTTTTCTTTTTCATCTTATAATTCACATTTAGGGCGAAATAGTATCAATCTTGTATCTTCATTCGTTTTAAAACACATTTTTTGTTGTTGTTCTTTAACTGCAGGTCCAAGACAATATTTAATTACTATTTAATTCTTAACTTAAGAGATTTCGGACAAGGCGGCTAGTACGACAGATACATTAAAATCGTTTGTTTTTCTAACATCGACATAATTATGGTTTGTTCAATGTCCAGCCTCTTTTACATACCCGTCGTTAGCCAGGTACTCTTTAGAGCTGGGTGGACTCAGTGATGTCCTACGGACACCCAACCTCTGGCCATGCAGCTTCCTTAATGCAGTAGAAAAGTTTGCTTTCGAACGGTACATATGTAGTGTGGTCAGCACTATGCCCAGCCGCCTTTTTTTTCACAAACGTAAGTCAGGTAGCTACTTATCAGAGATTGAGTGGGTTCAGGGACGTTCTACGGCCTTCTAACCTGGATTCGAACTAGAGACCCTCGGATTAGCAGTCGCATACTTTACCATCCGACCACAACGTCCCTCTATGGTTGTGATAAAAGAAAATAATACGTCCCTGAAATGTACTGGGAAACGACGAATACCTTGAGAGCCATCATAACGACCTGCGACCAGAGGTGTAGCGAAGGGGGGTGGGGGGGGGGGGGGGGGTGGGGGGTTAAATATGTCCCCGGGCGCCGATTCTAGGGGCGCCAAAATAAGCTCTTTTTAGCTGCTATTTTGAATTATAAATATAAAAAAATATATGGGTGGGGGGCGCCAAATTGAAAGTTTGTCCCTGCGACTAAATAACACATCATTGATGTTGATCTGCTGTACAAAAACAAGATTCACAAAGTTATGGATGCAGATGCCCCATAGAATTAACCTTTCGGAAACCGAATGTAACCAACAAACAGATTGCTAGTTCATGTCTTCACCTAACCCCCCCAAAATAATTTAGCGAACGGAACTATGCATCGCAGTAAATGACGGCCGAGCAAGAAGATACAATTTACAAGAAAAGATATACGCGCCACCGAATAAATCACTAAACTGTAGGTAGTCAATATTAGTCAATATTGACGAGCAAAAAATGTAGAGGGGAGGGGGATTTCTGTAGAAAATATTTATGTTTCGTTTTCAAGGAAGGCGGGATGTACAAGGTCATAAGTTATGGCCCCTGACTTGGGTATGAAAAACAGGAAGTCAACAATTCACATTCGACATTGAACTGTTTGTGATAAGATAGGTCTACTGCAGGCGTTTATTCGGGTCTGGGTTCGAATACCGATTGGGACATGATTGTATGATTGGCTCAGGAAAACATGGCTATATGGATATTTAACGCGAAAAGTAGATTTTTATAAACTTGGATGAAAGAAAATCAATGGTAAAGAATTATGTTACGATTATAATTATTTTAAGAGGAGGAGGCGGAACTATGTCATATTATTATAAGATGGGGGGGGGGGGGGGTTGAATGCTCTCGATTTTTTTCGACTACGTTTGTAAAAACTATGGGGAAAAAAAGGGGGGGGGGGTAAAAAGATCGTCTAAATATCATGACGTCATTCATGGACTACCCCCCCCCCCACACACACACAACCCGACACAAAATACCCGCTAGTGAAAGAAATGATTACTAACAGGTGAAGTAGAGTTTGTTTTTTAATGATTACAGTACATGACGTGGACTAGGTGGATAGGACAATGACCAGCTGCGGGGGGGTGGGGGGGGGGTGGGGCACTATAACCCTGGTGATCACAGGTAGGTCATACAGAGTTGAAGTCCTGTTTACCTGTCGTAATGACATGGAAGTCGGTGGGAGAGGAAAAATATAGGTAAAGACATGCAGTTAACATGGGCGTATAGGCATGTTTTGGAGCGTCGGGCAAGCTCTTGAATTAGTCACACCGGAATGTGGGTTAAATGTACTAACCTGGTGGTCCAAGGGGGCAGGTGAAGTAGAGTTTAACTGTTTCAGTGAGCTCGGGGTATGAAGGGATAGTGTGGACAGCTTCATGCCCGGTCGCTTTTTCTTTTCCTTAAAGTGAGCCGGGTACTCATTAGAGCTGGGTGGACTCAATGGACGTCTTACGGACTTGAGCCCGGGATTTGAGCTCAAGACTTTCAGTAAGCAGTTGTAAGCGCTACCGTCCAACCATACCGTGCCTACCCTATGTGGTTAATTAATTCTGAAACTGATTTGTAAAATTCAAGGACACTCAGTTATCAAAATTGATTAAATTTAAGGTAACTTAGTGGGTCTAAATTGCTGTTATAGGTACAATGACAGCTATTTGATATCGGTAAATCAACACCCCATAACCTAGTCAAATCATAGCTCTCCATTCTTAATTATAACCATCTGTTGCAGTCGATGCCCTAACCTTAACCCTTGACAATTATTAAGTTGACTGGGAAGAATACATTTCGCGCTAGGGGCGTTGAGTATTACTATAATTTTTTTGGTCATTTTCTTCATAACATAACCGTTACTTTACAAAACGAACAGTCTCTCTCTTTATTGGGCTGCTTGCTATTTGATTTTACTGTTCCTACCCCTAGCGTTAAATATTCCTTGCATGATTTTAATAGCGTCTTGGTTTAAACCACCGACAACAGTTTTTAATACAACTTTTGCCACTTCTTTGATCGTTGGCAAGGAGTATCGAGCTGTTGATTTTTTCTGGTATCGATACTTTAACTCTGGACTAAACCCCTGCTATAAAATTAGTCTTCAGTTCAGCAATACCCTAATCTTAATTATAACTGATCCTACCGTTAATCCAAATCTTAACCATAATCTTGATCTAACCCTAACCTTAACCCCAATTCATCTAACACTCATATCGATACTGTAAAAATTACCTCATTACAATACTATCTTGCCCTGCCGGCAAATATTTAAAAAAAAAAAAACATAATTATTTTAATGTGCACGGCTCTTCAAAAGAAATTAATAACCCTAAAGCGAAACATTTTTTTTTCATACACCACTAATCTTAATCCAACATCCTCTACTCATGAACAGGTATTCGAAATTATTTTCTAATCTTCAAAATCTTCCGGCTGCAGATTTCTCATACCTGCATAAGCCACGCATGTATTACCTTTAATTAAATGTTTTCATTACGCCCATGCTGACCCCCACCTACACGGGGCAACGGAATTTCCCACTAATTTTTTTTTAAATAATAAAATCCAGTTTTATTTTATAAGTGGCATTAAGTGGTCTTGTTGCTGTGATTAGTAGCGAAGAAGAAGAAGCTTGTAGGTAACAAAAAAAGAATGAATTTTTTTATATTGAATACAAGGTTTTGGTTTTTATAGCCCTTGAGGTAATTTCCTACCTCAATGAAAATTTGTTAGAGGGGCTCTTTGTGGATTCCTTCATAGCCCTGCAGTGGCGTAGGCAGGGGGGGGGGGGGTTGGGGTGCAAATCGAAAGTTTGAGGGAGGGGGTGCAAATCAAAAGTTGGAGGGGGGGTGCAAAATTTGAACCCCCCCCCCCCCATGAGACGATCCTGGCTACGCTACTGTAGCCCTGAGTTCAATGGCTCTTACTCCGTATATATATATATATATATATATATATATATATATATATATATATATATATATATATATATATATATATATATATATATATATATATATATAGTTATTTATATTTAATTTTTTTCTTAATGGGATCTGATTTGTCCTCATTATGCCACTAGCCATGAACTTCTGGAACTAAAATATACTGGCCGCCCAGGTTTTCGGGCAATTAAATATTTATTACGCAACGCGAGATCTCGTGATAATCTCGCGCTGAATCACGTGCTACCAGAGGTGGGTCAAAAATGACGGTGAGTATAATTAGCACAAGACTAGACATTTTTTCCCTGCCTATACTTGGGGGGGGGGGGGGGGGGGGGCAGGGATGCTTGTGTAACTGTCTTTTTGGAAGTGATTAGCTTGAGTCGGTTTTGTTTTAATTAACGTTGACTAAACAGATGAACGACAAAATCCTGATTGGTATTTTCTTTAAGGAGTCGTGAGATTTTAATCTTCTTTTGTTTTGAACTACAAATGTTTTCTATGCCCCCCCCCCCCCTGTCCGATTCTGTTGTAGTGTTTAGACTGTAATTAGTCCCCAAAGATTTGTTTCTATTAGAAGTCTATACTGATAATGAAACGTGTTTCTTACATGCTTGATGACCCAGAAACTAACTTGTTTCTTCCACGTTTATCAATTCAAATGTGTTCATTATAATTACTACTCACAAAAATTGTTTTTTTTTTTCCACAAGTATATCAAATGTGTCTGTCATACTTTCAACTCCGAAGATTGTTTCTCTCATAAGTCATTCAAATGTGTTTGTCCTACTTACGACCCGTGTTTCTTTCAGACTTTTTCTCCAGGAGGGGGGGGGGGGAGAGGGAGGGGCGGGGGACGACTAAATTTTCCCGGGGTGGGGGGCGGACACTAGTGAAAGAAAAATAGTTCTTATATAAATTATATTTCGTTCGGTGCCCCCCCCCCCCCCCCCCTAAGAGATGCCTGGAAGAAACTCTGCTCACGACTCAAAAAATTACGACTTAAATTTATTTTTGTCATACTTACAACCCGAGAAACTTGTTTTAGTCATAGGTCTTACTTAAGACTCCGAAACGTAAATATGTCACATTTATTACCTGAAAACGTGTGTACCTATCAAGGACTGGTGTAACGACTGCCAACACCATCACAACAACCAATGTAACTACAGCCACATGTCAATAAGATTGGGAGTTGATTCTACAGGATGGTTGACAGATGTACAGCGTGTAGCTGAATTAGCTCAAGTGATGATCGGCAATATTGCAGAGATTGGAGCTTAACTAGCTCAGGCGAAAAGGGAGGGTATTGTAAAGATCAGAGCTTAACTCTATTCGATTCGGGGTGAAGGTATTGTAAAGCTCAGAGCTTAACTCTACACGGTGATGATTGAAGGCATTGTTTTGTAACCTGTACGTACAAGCGGAAACAGTTACTAGGGAGGGAACGGTCTAGAACAGGTAGGCTTGATAAAGCCGTAACTGTTACATCAACAACGTCATTTACCATCTCGTCCTACTTCCCCACGCAAAGTAATACACAGTAAGGCTGACTCGACTTACTTGACTTAATCCTCTTTGCTCCTTCGTGGAACATAGGGCCTTAACCATACCCTTCCGTTTTGTCCGGTCCCCGGCTGTTGATTTCGCAGCCTCCCAAGACATCCCCGCTGTCTTCAGTACTTCTACAAGACCCCGCCTTCACGTCTGTCTTGTGCGTCCCTCTCTACTAGGTACCAACCGGTGTGTTTACATTTGATCGTTTCATCGGTCTCTATCTAAAAACATATTTTAACTCTGAAAATAAAAATAATGAACACTTTCAATTCAAAGTTGTGTTCAATGTAGATTCAGTGTTCGATATATCGATATTGAACACGCTTCGGTTAGTGCAAGAAGGTAACGGTTAAGACGTTTTCTGAACGGAAAAAGTCAATAATCCAAATAATAAAAGTCATGGTTAAAACATCTGTCTAATGATAGCGGTTAATTACCCGTAATGAAGCGCATTAAATTGCTAATTGACTGATGTTGGTCTTTGTTTGATTTGGATTATACGTGTTTCGAGCAATTAGATGCACATTTCATTATTTTATTTTAATTAATAATCTCTTTTGATGTCGATGGGGTTTAAATATGAGATATCCAACCTATCGAGATTTTTGTGGGCCGCTTTTAAGAGACTCACGGGCCGTGGGCCGCATACAAGAGTCTTTAGTGCTGTGGGCAGCATCCAAAAGACTTGGAGGACCGGTGGGCCACAAAATGAACAGCCCTGACTGATCAATTCTTCGCAAAATTAGAAATCGAACAAAACTGTCAAATACTTTTGAAAATTTATCCATGTTCGTATTTAATTTTAATATTAAAGAACATTTCTTACAACAAAATTCAATATTTTGTGTCATCATAAAATGCGCTATATGTGCTGATGACTCCGATTTCAGCCTGCTTTTCTTTCTGGATTTGCTTCCGAAGGTTTTTTTTCACCCAAGAACAAACTACAAGGCACAATCTGTTTGATTTTGGAGTTGTCTCTCCTAGATGGGTTGCTAATGAACCTCATCTGCCCGGAATAACTGAAGGGATTCCTAAAGCATGTTTAAAACATTGATGGGCTTTTGTTCTTAAAAATAATCTGGATACGGAAGATAAAATATAGAACTACGGACAGAGCGATGGAGAGTACGGTCGTTGACCGGTAAAACACAATGCAAGTAGTCGGTAAACCGTTTAGTAGGGGAATGAGCGGTTAAAACAAATGCTACTAATTCAAAGATATTTTGTTCAAATACTGCCATGACAATTTAGCAAAAGACGTTCATACATAAACGATCTTTCCCCCCCCCCCTCTCCACACCCCAAAACACATGGTTCTCAGGCAGTAAAGACGTGTTGGGCAATTTACGCCTTGGCATCTAAACCGATAAACTCTACTGCGTCTACTTCGCAGAATAACGAGACTCGACAGTAGAAAAACAAGGTTTAAACAGACCAAGGGCACGAAACTCCGTACCTTGCAAAGCGGAAAGTCCCATAACCCACGCTTGAGGGAAAATTGTTTAGACGCATAATCTGTAGGTGTAATTTTGCTTACTAATATAATTATTTGTGTAGCCCCGCGTTCTTATGTTGGGAGGATCAAGTACACAACAGTCACGTGGTTCCCGCCCACATTTGACCTTGCAGGTTTTTCGTTTGACCCGGATCGCAATGTGAGAGTTAACAGACGTTGCAAAATGGAGTTGTAAACAGGGATTAGGGTTAAGAAATGGATTATAGGTAAGACATTCGACAACACAGCTTAGGTTTTGTTCTTGAACGGTTTATGGTTAGTGATCTTGTTGCATGTATTTTGGCTTCACAAATATCTCAACAAACCAAAGTTTATGGTTAAGATTTTCTTTTAGAACCTGACGGTACATGGGGCAAATGAAGTAGAGTTTAACTGTTTCTGTGACCTCGGCATATGAAGGGATAGTGTGATCAGCACTATACCCAGCCGCCTTTACTTTCCCTAAAGTGAGATAGGTACCCATCAGAGCTGGGTTGACTCAAGAACGGGCTATAGACTTGAACCCGGATCCTTTAGTTAGGCTTTAAATTATTCATATAACTCATGTTAGGGTTAATGGTAGGCTTACGTCTGGGCAGTTTCTGTTGAGGTTTGTGTCAGTACCCTATTGATGTCGCACAACCTACTCTACAGCTAGATGAGGTACGTCTAAATGAATAGTACCTACCTCTATCACACCCATCAACAACACGCTTACCTTGAATCTCCCTACTCTTTAAGTCCGTGTGTTAAACATTAATCTCTTCTTTCGTGTCTATTAAAAACATATTTTTATACATTTTTTTCCCTTAAAGATAAATACTAGTTCATTCAGTGCGGATACCCACCACACTCTCTACCCCACCCAAAAACACACACAGTCACGTGATATTAAGTTGAGTTTAATTCAATTCATCTATTTATTGAAAAAGTATTCAGCCACCAAAAAAAAAAATCCAAACTTTTGAGCCTGCGATCTACGGCCTTTAAATGGCGTTGTGGGTGTCCTGTCAAATATGACCCAACACGGCACCATTTCCGTTTGATGGGCACACGTGCTTCTTTTTAAAATCAACTTACCAACTTTATATCAGACAACAGAAATATATTTATTTCTATTTCATTTGGAGGGGAGGTAGACTTTCTTCGGGAGGGGGGGGGGTGCTCAGCCTCCCCAAAGAGATGCCTGGAAGAAACTCTATGGACACCGGTAAAATTATAAATTTTCTATATAAAATCTATTTCTTTGGGGGGGGGGGTGTAGAGGAAGAGATGCCTGAAAGAAACACTGCTTGGTTGAGAACGAGACAGTAGGAAGGGCGGTAGGACGAGCGGTGGGACGGGCGGTAGGGCGCTGATTTGGGATACTCTGAATCGGGACACAACTTATTTCAGTATAGAAAAAGTTTCGGCGAAATCGAAAAGTCCGCTCATTAGTACTACTGAAGGTGAGTGTTAGAAGGAGAGGTGTTCGTATAATTCATTACAAGGGGCGGGGGCGGTACAGTCGAGTGTCCGCCAGGGCGCCAGCATATGCTAGTATGCCCAGACCCTATACACATTCCCTAATATACACAGAACTAGTGTCAATTGACTGACATAAAACGGATGTCGACATGAATGGTTTGGCCTTTAATAACTGTGCGTGTGTGTATGTGTGTGTGTATGTGTGTGTATGTGTGTGACTATGGTTTTACAAGTGTGTGACTATATGTGCTTAACAGGTGTGGGACGGTGTGTGTTTCGTACAGGTATGTTCAGAGAAAACTGCACTGAAAAGACTGAAACCGAAAGTGACTTATAAATGAAGATTCCTTTACTAAGACAATAACAAATTTTGTTTCGTTTCCTGTAAAACGTAGGGTAAACGTAACGTCATTAAACTGACCATACTATCCCTTCGAGGTCACGGAAAAAGCAGGTGAACTTAACTTCGTCTGCTTTGTCGACTTTCCAGGTGCGAAGGAGTACTTTTACCATGGTTTTTTTTTAACATTAGATATATCAATTATCTTCAAATCCTTATGGCTACAATCGCAGATGTGGTTCAAATAATTGCGAACTGGCTGCCTTTAATGAGCCATGTTGCAGGTATCTCTGCCCCGGCCACACACACCAACACACACATACATTCACGTGATAATCATCCAGGTAAATCACTGCACACACACACACACACATACACACACCACAGACACACATACACACACATAGACATATACACACAATCATGCAGACACACACACACACATATACACACACCACAGACACACATACACACACATAGACATATACACACAATCACGCAGACACACACACATTCACGTGATAATCAGCCAGGTAAATCACTACACACTAATAACACACACACACATACACACAGACACACAACACAGACACACACACATACACATATACACACAATCACGCATACACATACACATTCACACACATAATCACACAACACATACACACATCACACACACGCAGATACACACACTCTGTCACCAACCAAAAACAAGAAAAACCTTAACGCCAGCGCAGAAACCCACCAAGACGACAGATCTAAACAGGACGCGGGTTCTAAAACAGCGCTATCCTTCAACCCTCTCCACTCCGTATGATGTTTTCATTAAGCAGAACTAGAAGTCAAATCCCTAATGTTGAATTCTAGACTTTTTTTTACACTACTAATTGCATTACACGCCGAGAAAGTTTATTTACTACTTAGATTCATCTCTTACAAAACAAGATACATTTTAAGAATATGTTTTTGTGTTTCTGTGTCGTTTAGCAATAAGCACAGCAGTCTTTACATTCCATACCGTTTCAGCTACCCATAAGAGCTGGGTCGACTCAGGGCGCGCTTACTGACACGAGTCCTAGATCCAAACTGGAGACTAGGTGTTTAGCAGTCGGGCGTTCTATCACCCCACCACACGTTCATCGCACATTCCTTACACTACCCCCAAAAAACAAATAAAACGACAAGAAAGAAAAAAAACGAAAATTCAAAATGTTTTGCATATTAAAATGAATTAAACATTTCAATTTTTAAAAAAATGCTATCTAAATTTTATGTTGAAATGACGAGTGTTTTTTTTTTTAAAGTTATTTTCTTCTTAGTTCGCAGAAAGTGTCATACTAAAAGTTAATCAAAGCTTGAACATTAACTGAAAGTTGAGTTAGGTGAAGCTTATATAGCTAAAACAAGTAGAATATAAAAGATATTCAATGCTTACCTATCGTTTTTACTCCATAACATAATCAAAGCTGTTTCAACTTTGAATGACATAAATTGACTTGTGTAGCCCTCCGACTTTGCCAAACACAGTGGCGTAGCCAGGATAGTCTCAAGGAGGGGGGGGGGGGGTCCAATTTTTACCCCGGGACAAACTTTCGATTTGCACCCCCCCCTCCCCTCAGACTTTTGATTTGCACTCCCCCCCCCCCCCTCAAACTTTCGATTTGCACCCCCCCTCAAACTTTCGATTTGCACCCCCCTCATACTTTATATATATATACCGAGGGGTCTATGGGGGGTTATGACCCCCCCCCCCCCCCCTAAACCCCCCCCCTGCCTACGCCACTGGCCAAACAGATTTAAGGCCTTATGGCATACCATCAGTAGTTAGCGTTACGAAATGAGAACCACAAATTTAACAAGGCAATACGAAGATTTTTAAGAAGAAAAAAAATATGCCTATTAGCAAAATGATAGAGTGGATGTTTACCTATGAAGTAGGAATGAAGTGTGTGGAGTGGGGGGTGGGGGATGGGTAGTGTTGAACCTCGAATAGGTTTTGAATGAATGTTAACAATGTACGGACTGGGTGTGTGTGTGGGAGGGAGGGGGGTGTAGGTGATTAGGTTATAGTGTTTTAACAAGGTATGCAGCTATGAAGGTTGTGTAAAATACGTGATGTATATTTGTTATTTAGAGGTTCAATAAAGTGTGTGTGTGGGGTGGGGGTGGGGGTGGGTTGTGTGGGTGGGGGGGGGGAGGGCGATGACAATGGGTTTCAATAGATGTGTGGATGTTGCACAAGGGTGTAGGGTTGACTGGTAAGATATGCTGGTATTTAGTAGGGTTTCTTTCGGACTTTTTTCTCCGTGTGGGGCACTTGATTCGCAAAGGGGGGGGGGATTTAAAATTTCGGGGACGAGGGGCATTTCTTTTTTTTTTTTTGGAGTGGTGGTGGTGGTGGTGGGGTGGACGTGCTTTGTGGATGGGGGGGGAGGCATTTAGGTGCAGTAATAACGTAATGTAGCAATAATGCAGAAATTCTGAAACAAATGGAGGGAACTGTGAGTGAAAGAGATACTGATCTAAGTGTACCTGTGGCAAATACTTCATGAACACCACTTGGACAAATTGGAGACAGGTTGGGTGGGCGTGAAAGGGCGACAAAGCAAGGTTGAGGGAAGTGTGTTGAACAGTGTGTTGAACCGTGTGCTTTCAGATCTACTTTATCTAAGGGGGCACATGAAGAACAACTTAATTCAATCGTCCTTCAACAACCTTACATGTCATCAATTCCGCTGCCTAACCTTGATAATAACACATATTTTAAAAACGCTTGCCGAAAAAAAAAATTATTAAAAAATATTTAAAACCCCCTACTGATTACGTCGAAATGTGGATATAGAGGTGAGGGTGTGGGGGTGGGTGGGTGGGGTGGGGGGCTTAACAGGGCTCTATATCTCTGTTTCTATATTATTATGTAGAGTGCACGCCTACTGAAAGTCTAGAGTTCGTAACCCAGCTCGTGGGAATACATAACTCAAGTTAGGGTAAGCAAAGACGGACGGACACAGTGCTGACCACATTATTCCTTCTTATGCCCAGGTCACAGAAACAGATGAACTCGACCTGTGCCATTGAACGCTAGGTTTGAAAGGGAATCTTTCCTTTTTTCGGCAAGCAATTCGAGAAGTTTCTGCGAGATTGTGAAGATATACCACCGACTCTGCCGTTTTGCTAAAAATATAACTCCTCGTCGAATAAACATTGATGGTGAATGATTTAATATCCATGCTACCATTTTGAACGATGACCGAGAATTCTTTCATCTAGTGAACATATACCACCAGACTTAACACAACGTTGACACGGTTGACTGAATTCATTCCACCAACAGGATTGGTTACGTTTCCAAGAAATGGCTGTAAACAATTGCATGCAAGGCTGGCTTACCTAATTTTTTTTTATTACTGTAAATTTTCTGTTCTACTCTATTTTTTTTAAAAACTAAATTATGCGGACACAACATATCAATAGAAAAATGGATTTAGCCAAGTTTTCAAGAAAGAAGGTGCAGTAAGATGATTATAAGGGAGGGGGGGGGTGTTCGTTAATATTTTTTGTCTTCATTATTAAAAAAAAACTATCTATTGTACTTAAAATGTTACTTGGTTATCATTTCTGACTATGTACTTTTCGGAAAGCTCAACGCTAGACTTCATGAGTTCTCATGGGGAGCAGTCGCTCCCTTAGCTCCCCAACTGCATACGCCTCTGTAATAAAAAAAAATATATTTACTCCAAAAATAGAATTATCCTCAATTTTTAAACTCTAGATATTTTTTTAAAAAATATCTTGATACACGTTAACTTATTTTCAATAACTTTTTTTTATTGCCGTAGATAATACACCTTCAGAGGGTTTTTCTTTCGCAATGTACAGCGCTCTCCTCCGCTTCAGTGAAGCATATTTCCTGCATATCAATTGGTTCAGCTTATTTTTAAAATCATACCTTTTTTTTTTCTCACGACCTTTCAAAAACAGGTTGATACCTTTTCCTTTTTAGGCCTAGATGGTACATAATGCAGGTGAAACAGAGTTCATCTGTTTATTTTTTCGATCTTGATATATCTGGTCAGTACGAGGACTATGTCTCTTTTTACTCTCACCAATTCAGGTTAGGTATTCAATAAAGCTGGGTAGACTCTACGCCATACAGCAGAGACCGAATTTGGCAGTGTTTTTTTATATCGCTGGTTTCTATTGCCGACCTAGTGGTCGATTGGATAGGTGAAGTAGAGTTCACCTGCTACAGTGACCTCGGTATCAGAAAGGACTGTGTGAGAAGTTTCTATACCCAACCGCCTTTGCTCAGTGAAGTTAAACTCACCCTAGCTCAGGATTCAAACTGCAGACTATCTGGTTAGCTGTCATACACTCTACCATTCAACCAAGCTGTCCGTTTATATAGTTCTCTTTGATGAAGTACGTGTGTCGCCCATGAATGAAATATCTCCCTCCCCCCCCCCCCATATATGGAATACCTGGTCCAGTTATACAATAACTACAAAAGTTAAAGGTATGGAATGTTATTCTTTTATTGAGCTTTAAACACAATAATTTTTTAATATAATCTTTCTAAGAAAAGTAGTGTCACTGGTTCTTAAGATTTCAATGCATTTCCTATAAGATAAGAACGTTTAAAAGGACAGAAAATAACTAAATTAACACAATATACTTCAGCACTTTGAATGAGCAATCTTAAGAAACATATAAAATATACTGCCATATGTTAAAAATATTGCAATAAAACTACCAGAAGAGACATATAGTACCCGCTGAGAACCCCTGGGTAGTGGCTTAAAACCGAAGAGACATTAAATACGGTATGTTATTCTTTCAATTTACTATACGCTGACGGGGCGGGTATAGACAAACAGGAACTAGATGCAAACTGCCGAGTCAGCTGTTTCAGTTTGTATTGCATATCTTGTCCGTATGTTATTAATAGGCCGGGGTTTGGATGCTAGTTAAATTCACAGATCGTTGTGTTATCTACCTGAGCTTACTCAGCTCAAATTAGTACCCGGCATTAGTTTGGGAATTTAAAATAAGACTTGTATTTGAGTAGGTCACACACTATCATTGTATTACTTTTTTTCTTAAAATAATCGAGCTATGTACATCTGCCCTTTGCGCCCTTAACATGATATTTTATATGTTTTAACATAACCAGCGCCGAAAGATATATAGTATCTAAAGGAGTATGAAAGTCGGCAGTGTTTATTTTATTCAGCCACTTTTCATTGTCTGTCTTCGCATAAAACGGTATCCTTTCTGGCGACTTAGATATAATTTACAACATTTGTATCTCACCTCAAGTTCTTTCCGTGCCCTTGATGGCATATTGGTTTTCTAACTTTGGCAAATGAAGCTAGTTCAACTTAATGCCAGAGTTTCTTATAGGCATCTCCGCCCCTCCCCCCCCCCCTGATTATATACCAGAAATTTAAAGTAAGCTTCTTCCCCCCTCCCCGAAAGTTATAAATGCCTCCCACTTCCCCCACAAATAGGAAAAAAATATATCTTAAATAAACCCTGCTCTATGTCCTACTGACGTTATGTTCCTGACAACTAGTCTGGTACTAATTAAAGCTGAGTAGACACAGAAAATCCTATTGAGTTGAGCTCGGGAACTTAACTCGAGTACTGTATACAAGTTTGTATAGATGACATGGGGCGGTGTGGTCGAGAGGTTGAGCGCACTATGACTATCCCAAAAGGTTTGAGTTCGGTTCCTCGAGCTGATATGTGCATAACTTGAGTCACTGTAAAGACGGTTACATATTATATTGATAGCCACACTATGCCTACATACGCCGAGGTCAGATAAACAGCTGAACTCTACTTTATCTGCCCAATGTGCCATCTGGTCTCGATGAGTAATTTGCTTACTTAAATCTATATATATAATTCTCTTCTGGGAGACGCTAGAAAACAAGCTGTAAGCGCGCTCCCTACCTCCCCACCTCTACATGGTCTGGTGAGCTGTGTTCACGCTAAATGTTTACATTAATCATAGAGCCGGGTTTAGTGACGGCTATTAGGGGCAGATAATTTAGTTTGAAACTATTTTAAACTGTGGTGAGGTAACTAAGAGGAGGCTGCTTTCAAGGGGGGGGGGGGTGTAGGGTAGGGGTTGGGGGAAAAGAGGGTGGGGGTAGTATCGTCCTTAACGACCTACTGATAGTGTTTTAAAGCAAATATTTTAAGTGGCAGCATTGGTACTGTCGAATTCACAAATTATGAATTACTGAAAAGTAGAAAATAAAACAACTAAATAGCGGCGTATGATATGCCGCGGGTCGGCTCGTATTAATTAATTAATAAAAGCATCTAAGTAGAAAGTATAGTCACACATCTATAAGCTAAACAATTTTTAAGTACATACAGGCCAGGTGATTGACCTATATGGTTTAACGCCAGCAATAACCCCATCCACTTTGGACCATAAGATTTACGACAACATTCCCTTCTCTACACCAAGGGGCGGGGGTCGGGGGGCTTGTCCTCTGCAATGACAACGATGTTTCTATTTGCGAATTGTTAATAAAATGTTCACGTCTGCAATGATATCTAGTGTGGGTGTAACTGTAATTCCTGGAACGATAAATATTTTCTTGAAAAACTCCAGCACTGAATTATGTTAACTTTATTTAAATATGTTAACTGTTTTTTACTTTATTAGATTGTGTATTCTTTACATGGCGAAATCTAGGCGTTGCAACTTCATGTGTCTATAATAGTGTTTCATCCAGGCATCTCTTGGGGGGAGGGGGGGGGGAGGCTCTGCCACCACGAAAAAATTCTCCCCCCCCCCCCCCCGAACGAAATGAAATTTATAATATGTATATAGAAAATATATACCTTTACACAGTGACAGTGCAGTAGTATATTAGGTCCCTTTTGGGTCGCATGGGTGAGCAGGATGCGGATGCGGATGCGGAACAAAGGCTATATAGGAAAATACTCCCTGCCTGGGTGAGCCGCAGGAACAATGACATATAGCAAAATATTCACCCACCAGGGTGAGGTGGGTGATCCGCAGGAACAACGGGATATAGTAAAATACTCCCTGGGTGATGCGGAGGTACACCGACATATAGTAAAATACTCACCCACCTGGGTGAGGGTGGGTGAGCCGCAGGAACAATGACATATAGTAAAATACTCACCCACCTGGGTGAAGGTGGGTGAGGGTGGGTGAGCCGCAGGAACAACGACATATAGTAAAATACTCACCCACCCTAGGGTGGGTGATGCGGATGCGGAGTAGGTCAGTAGGTCACCTTTTGGTGACCTTGTGACGTAATTAGTAACATTATGACGTAATCATTGACCTAGTTACGTAATTTTAATGCGTTTTTTAATTAGTTTTAATGAGTTTTTTAAATTTTAATTAATTTTTGACCTAGTTACGTAATTTTATTGTTTTTTAATTAATTTGATTTTAATTACTTTGTTTGTGTTTTGTTTGTTTATTTTTAATAAGTTTAATTAATTCGATTTTTTATTTATTTTGTATTTGATTGATTTTAACTTTTTAATTATTTTTATTTTGTTTATTTTTAATTTAATTATTTTATTTTTAATAAGTTTAATTAATTTGATTTTTATTTATTTTGTATCTAGTTACGTAATTTTAATTTTATTTTATAATTAGTTTGAATTTTTATTGACTAGTTATGTAATTTAATTACTTTGATTGTTTAATTAGTTTGTTTACTTGTTGTTTAATTTAATTACTTTGTTTATATTGTGTAATTTTTATTAACGAGTTACGTAATTTGCTTATTTGTTTGAAATTCATTTTAATTAATTCGATTTTAATTACTTTGTTTAATTTATTTATTTGATATATTTCTTTTCTTTGTTGTTTAATTTGTTGGTTTGTTTATTTGGTTGTATGTATGTTTTAAATAAAAGACTAACACTAGCGTGGACTTTGTATAGGGACCATTCAGCAACACAACGAACGTTACAAACATAGAACATCCATTAAAGATAACGATCAGCCACAGCTGTTACGTATCGACCCGCCCGCGAAGTTTTCTCACCGCTGCCCGTTTTAATGGGAATGTATTGATCGCAGCCGCTGGCCCATCACACCTAATTAAATTTTTGTTATGCTTCACCGAGTTTCCCCCGAGCGGTTGACAGGTTATGGTAATTAACGACATACATTAAGTAGCTTTCCGCGAAGCACTTAGGTCATTATACAACAGCTGTTGTGCGACAGCTGGTGCTGTAATTAGGCCATTCAACCGGATAAATGACCGCGAAAATTGTGTTCTAATCACTTCAACTTCGGACTTCAAATCAAGCGTCACCGCGACTTATCCAGCCTGCGACCTCTGTTGACTCCTGAGACTAAACCCACGCCAGCTTTACCAACCATCACATCCACCTAACCCTATACGGACCACATCTTTTGTGCGTGTTTATTCTATTAAAGGTAAGGTTAATATTACTTTTTGTTTTAAGGGAGCTAACCCCATTAAAATACCCTTTAAATAAATAAGTATCTAAATAAGTATTCATATGTATTCCTTTTAGTGTACAACCGACCCTACGAGACAGACTAACCATCGACCGAACCTATTGAGCTACCTACCCATCCCCGAGGCACCCACTGAACCAGCTACATCCAACTACACCATTTCGGATCTCCACACACAGCTAACTTCACGTTCAGCTTACGCGTTCAAACCCATAGGTACGTTCATTTTTAATTTTGTTTTAAGTATGATTTTTGTTTCATGCATTTTATTTTATGTATTTATTTTTATTCTACAGCCAGTGACCTACCCAGTCATCCAACTACTAGACACTTCGTCAATAATGCAAACCGCCCAGTCTACCACCCATCCAGCCATGAGCCGTAACAAGTGTGACATATGCAACCGTGTATTCACCCGCAAAGACGGTTTGACAAGACATCACGACTCTGTTCACCGCCGACAAGGACATCTCTGTACAACATGCGGGAATCTATTTACACGACTTGACAATTTAACAAGACATTGTAAAACAACACACACCAACCAAACATCACCGACCGACACCCCATCAGCAACCGATAGACAAACTCCACAACCACTATACGTGACCGACAGACAAACCATGCAACCCCTAGCAGCGATCCAAACAACTCGTACCATGACCAACACTATTCCATTAAAGCGACATACGATGTATGACGACATAGCAAACAACAAACGCGTAAAGACTAACAACGACAGTAACGTTAATTCACACACCACTATTTTTCCTGTAGACGACCTACCCATGATACGTTATACATGTGACATATGTGAGCATGCATTCACCTGCAAACATGGTTTGAAACGACATCACGATACGGCACACAGACGACGAAGACATACATGTAGAGAATGTTTGCAAGAATTTACAAGAAAATATAATTTAACGAACCACTATAAAATACCACACACCATCAAAACATCACCAGACGACACATCAGCGACCGACACGAATATCCCATAGGATGACTTCTCACAGACATCTCCTTACACCCAACACAGAAACTCACTTTCTTACTTTTATATTAAAAGACAAGTAGACACAATGTGACATCTCCCCTAGACTGTAGACCGATGGGGTTGTTTTTATTCAATAAAAATTTATTATATATGGTCTTTTGTGATTTTTTAATGTGTTATTGTTTTGTTACTTGTCCCTGAAAGTTATGTAACTCGGTATCCTGTATAAGAGGTATGACTGGAATCAAAATCACGGGAGAGAACGTGACGTACATCGCGATATTTGAAAACAGGGCGATGTTTAACCTCAACCAAAAAAGACAATGAACCTAGAAGGAAGACGAATATATATCTTAGTCTTGCAGCAGATTACCTTCCCATGTTCACTTTAGTATTACAGTTTTCATCAAACTTCTTTTTGACTTGAACTTCGTTAATTTTTAAGAAAGTTTACTTATACATAATACATTACGTCTAATGACAATTTTTTATTTTTACCACTCAATGTATTTTCTTTTTCTATATCTTACATTGTCATCTTAATTTTTGATCACCTTAGTAAAAATTTGCTTAAGATTATAAACTTCAAGTTTTAAAAAACAACAACGTTATAGTACGTCGTGTCAAATGACACACCGTTTAAAATGTCTACATTTAAAGTTCACCAAAATAATGACGTAAAATCTAAATATGATATGACGTTAGCATACATATCATTCAACCTAATCACTCTAAAGTACAAATCAATAATTTTTATTGATTAAGGGGCTGGGTGAGTTATTTTTATTCGGGTGCCCAGGGAAGGTTTGGAGTTGGTTGGGACAGATTTTATACACGAGTCGGTGACGTTTTCACCGAGGCAGGGTTCGAATCTAGACCATGCATGTTTTGGAATTGTTAGGGAGAGTTAAACTAAGGTTGGTGAAGTTTTCACCGAGGTTGGTTTTGAACTCGGAACATTCATGTTTTGGAATCGGTAGGTGTAGAGTCCATACTAGGGTCGGGGAGTTTTGCTAACACTGAGGCAGGTTGCAAAGTTGGCACATGCATGTTTAGGAATTGATGGTAGCCGAGTTCATACTAGTGTCGGTGAAGGTTGGTTTTGATCTCGGAACATGTATGTTTTGAAATTGTTGGTAACCGAGTTCATACTAGGGTCAGAGGAGTTTTTGTTAACACCGAGGCAGGTTCCAAAGTTGGTACATGCATGTTTAGGAATTGTTGGTAGCCGAGTTCATACTAGTGTCGGTGAAGGTTGGTTTTGAACTCGGAGCATGCATGTTTTGAAATTGTTGGTAACCGAGTTCAGACTAGGGACGGGGGTGTTTTCACCGAGGCAGGTTACAAAGTTCGTATATGCATCATTGGAATTGTTAGGTAGAGTTAAACTAAGGTCGGTGAAGTTTTCACCGATGTAGGTTACAAAGTTGGTACATGGATGTTTAGGAATTGATGGCAGTCGAGTTCATACTAGGGTCGGGGAATTTTGTTAGCACTGAGGCAGGTTGGAAAGTTGTTACATGCATGTTTGGGAATTGTTGGTAGCCGAGTTCATACTAGTGTCGGTGAAGGTTGGTTTTGAACTCGGAACATGCATGTTTGGGAATTGTTGGTAGCCGAGTTCATACTAGTGTCGGTGAAGGTTGGTTTTGAACTCGGAACATGCATGTTTTGGAATTGTTGGTAGCCGAGTTCATACTAGTGTCGGTGAAGGTTGGTTTTGAACTCGGAACATGCATGTTTTGGAATCGGTAGGTGTAGAGTCCATACTAAGGTCGGTGAAGTTTTCACCGATGGTGGTTTCAAAGTTAGTACAGGCATGTTTTGGAAGTGTTAGGGGCCGAGTTCATAGTAGTGTCGGTGAAGGTTGGTTTTGAACTCGGAACATGCATGTTTTGAAATTGTTGGTAACCGAGTTCATACTAGGGACGGGGGCGAGGGCGGCGGACAAAGTTGTCGATGTAGGTAGGGTGCAAGAGATATTCAACGAGGAGTGGTGTCTACAAGTTATGTATCCCAGTCTGTTGGAGTGGTTTCTAGGGGGTTGTGATATTAGTTGAATAAATATTTGTCTGTAGGATTGTCATACAGCCTTTGTCTCTTAAATGGAATAGGTATAGTGCGGGTAGTAGTAATAGTACGGTCTGTTTATCTAACGGTTGGTATTGAGGTTAGTGTGATGACGCAAGGTTGGATGGGAGAAGGGGAACGGGGCGTTGTTTTTTAAAACTTGAAGTTTATAATCTTAAGCAAATTTTTACTAAGGTGATCAAAAATTAAGATGACAATGTAAGATATAGAAAAAGAAAATACATTGAGTGGTAAAAATAAAAAATTGTCATTAGACGTAATGTATTATGTATAAGTAAACTTTCTTAAAAATTAACGAAGTTCAAGTCAAAAAGAAGTTTGATGAAAACTGTAATACTAAAGTGAACATGGGAAGGTAATCTGCTGCAAGACTAAGATATATATTCGTCTTCCTTCTAGGTTCATTGTCTTTTTTGGTTGAGGTTAAACATCGCCCTGTTTTCAAATATCGCGATGTACGTCACGTTCTCTCCCGTGATTTTGATTCCAGTCATACCTCTTATACAGGATACCGAGTTACATAACTTTCAGGGACAAGTAACAAAACAATAACACATTAAAAAATCACAAAAGACCATATATAATAAATTTTTATTGAATAAAAACAACCCCATCGGTCTACAGTCTAGGGGAGATGTCACATTGTGTCTACTTGTCTTTTAATATAAAAGTAAGAAAGTGAGTTTCTGTGTTGGGTGTAAGGAGATGTCTGTGAGAAGTCATCCTATGGGATATTCGTGTCGGTCGCTGATGTGTCGTCTGGTGATGTTTTGATGGTGTGTGGTATTTTATAGTGGTTCGTTAAATTATATTTTCTTGTAAATTCTTGCAAACATTCTCTACATGTATGTCTTCGTCGTCTGTGTGCCGTATCGTGATGTCGTTTCAAACCATGTTTGCAGGTGAATGCATGCTCACATATGTCACATGTATAACGTATCATGGGTAGGTCGTCTACAGGAAAAATAGTGGTGTGTGAATTAACGTTACTGTCGTTGTTAGTCTTTACGCGTTTGTTGTTTGCTATGTCGTCATACATCGTATGTCGCTTTAATGGAATAGTGTTGGTCATGGTACGAGTTGTTTGGATCGCTGCTAGGGGTTGCATGGTTTGTCTGTCGGTCACGTATAGTGGTTGTGGAGTTTGTCTATCGGTTGCTGATGGGGTGTCGGTCGGTGATGTTTGGTTGGTGTGTGTTGTTTTACAATGTCTTGTTAAATTGTCAAGTCGTGTAAATAGATTCCCGCATGTTGTACAGAGATGTCCTTGTCGGCGGTGAACAGAGTCGTGATGTCTTGTCAAACCGTCTTTGCGGGTGAATACACGGTTGCATATGTCACACTTGTTACGGCTCATGGCTGGATGGGTGGTAGACTGGGCGGTTTGCATTATTGACGAAGTGTCTAGTAGTTGGATGACTGGGTAGGTCACTGGCTGTAGAATAAAAATAAATACATAAAATAAAATGCATGAAACAAAAATCATACTTAAAACAAAATTAAAAATGAACGTACCTATGGGTTTGAACGCGTAAGCTGAACGTGAAGTTAGCTGTGTGTGGAGATCCGAAATGGTGTAGTTGGATGTAGCTGGAACGTTTGGTTCAGTGGGTGCCTCGGGGATGGGTAGGTAGCTCAATAGGTTCGGTCGATGGTTAGTCTGTCTCGTAGGGTCGGTTGTACACTAAAAGGAATACATATGAATACTTATTTAGATACTTATTTATTTAAAGGGTATTTTAATGGGGTTAGCTCCCTTAAAACAAAAAGTAATATTAACCTTACCTTTAATAGAATAAACACGCACAAAAGATGTGGTCCGTATAGGGTTAGGTGGATGTGATGGTTGGTAAAGCTGGCGTGGGTTTAGTCTCAGGAGTCAACAGAGGTCGCAGGCTGGATAAGTCGCGGTGACGCTTGATTTGAAGTCCGAAGTTGAAGTGATTAGAACACAATTTTCGCGGTCATTTATCCGGTTGAATGGCCTAATTACAGCACCAGCTGTCGCACAACAGCTGTTGTATAATGACCTAAGTGCTTCGCGGAAAGCTACTTAATGTATGTCGTTAATTACCATAACCTGTCAACCGCTCGGGGGAAACTCGGTGAAGCATAACAAAAATTTAATTAGGTGTGATGGGCCAGCGGCTGCGATCAATACATTCCCATTAAAACGGGCAGCGGTGAGAAAACTTCGCGGGCGGGTCGATACGTAACAGCTGTGGCTGATCGTTATCTTTAATGGATGTTCTATGTTTGTAACGTTCGTTGTGTTGCTGAATGGTCCCTATACAAAGTCCACGCTAGTGTTAGTCTTTTATTTAAAACATACATACAACCAAATAAACAAACCAACAAATTAAACAACAAAGAAAAGAAATATATCAAATAAATAAATTAAACAAAGTAATTAAAATCGAATTAATTAAAATGAATTTCAAACAAATAAGCAAATTACGTAACTCGTTAATAAAAATTACACAATATAAACAAAGTAATTAAATTAAACAACAA
Source organism: Physella acuta (assembly GCF_028476545.2). Taxonomy (NCBI): domain Eukaryota; kingdom Metazoa; phylum Mollusca; class Gastropoda; family Physidae; genus Physella; species Physella acuta. The sequence continues at coordinate 44,822 of NW_026733446.1, forward strand.
GTAAACAAACTAATTAAACAATCAAAGTAATTAAATTACATAACTAGTCAATAAAAATTCAAACTAATTATAAAATAAAATTAAAATTACGTAACTAGATACAAAATAAATAAAAATCAAATTAATTAAACTTATTAAAAATAAAATAATTAAATTAAAAATAAACAAAATAAAAATAATTAAAAAGTTAAAATCAATCAAATACAAAATAAATAAAAAATCGAATTAATTAAACTTATTAAAAATAAACAAACAAAACACAAACAAAGTAATTAAAATCAAATTAATTAAAAAACAATAAAATTACGTAACTAGGTCAAAAATTAATTAAAATTTAAAAAACTCATTAAAACTAATTAAAAAACGCATTAAAATTACGTAACTAGGTCAATGATTACGTCATAATGTTACTAATTACGTCACAAGGTCACCAAAAGGTGACCTACTGACCTACTCCGCATCCGCATCACCCACCCTAGGGTGGGTGAGTATTTTACTATATGTCGTTGTTCCTGCGGCTCACCCACCCTCACCCACCTTCACCCAGGTGGGTGAGTATTTTACTATATGTCATTGTTCCTGCGGCTCACCCACCCTCACCCAGGTGGGTGAGTATTTTACTATATGTCGGTGTACCTCCGCATCACCCAGGGAGTATTTTACTATATCCCGTTGTTCCTGCGGATCACCCACCTCACCCTGGTGGGTGAGTATTTTGCTATATGTCATTGTTCCTGCGGCTCACCCAGGCAGGGAGTATTTTCCTATATAGCCTTTGTTCCGCATCCGCATCCGCATCCGCATCCTGCTCACCCATGCGACCCAAAAGGGACCTAATATACTACTCAGTGCCCCCCCCCCCCCGCGAAGAAAGTCTACCGCACCCCCCCCCCCCTGAAAATTTCAAGTGTCCTCCCCCCCCCCCCAGAGAAAAAAGTCTGGAAGAAACACTGTCTAAGTAATGCCAGTCAGTTTTATAACTCTGAGCAGACAGATAAAAAAATTCGACATTTTAAAAACAATTTTAGTAACAATTCTATTTCCTACACTGCTGGCTAATTATAGCACTAGCTTTGAAAGCCAATCAAATGCTGGCACCGTGAATTGAAGATCCAATTTCTGCTAGCTGGAAGCGAAGTCACAACACGCTCCTGTAGCATCATCAACGCAATCTGTTTGACATTTTGTAAAACAATGCGTCCTGTCTTGACACTTCTATAGCTGATGCATGGTTACTCGTCCCCGTTCCCCTAGCGTCAATGGGGTTAACCGTACCCCCACGCCAATGTAACGCAACTCTTGCCAATCTGTTGTGACATCCCCATTACAGTGTTATCGCTTGCCTCATCAATGTTTCCATCTTTTCCTTCTCACTGCGCGGCTCATTTTAACAACCTGAAATACGCGACATATTGTCTGGGTGTCACCCCCCTCCCCCTCCTCCCATCCTTCAATCCCGTGGGTCAAGTCATGTGACACTCTCCAACACGAGATGAGCAGTTCTCCCCAGGAGCTCTCTGCACGTGCAGGTATTGTCCAGTTCGAGGCTGACCCACCTAAGATACCTCTGGCATTTGAGAAACCCTTTCCACCCCCTCCATACAACGACCCTCCCTGCAATGTCGCCTGCTTGTTCTACCCCCCCCCCCCCCCACCACCCCCTCGCGCAGATGCACAATTCAACGCCCGTGTTATCCCACGCGGTTTAATTCACCGTCATCTGACCGGTGTCAGCTTGGGTCAAAGTTCAGACTGACCACTGGTCATCGGAACCAGATTGTTGTGATTTCGGTCTAGAATGGAGTGGAATTGGAGAATTTTTCACAACGACGACCGTTGGTCTTATGGCCGCGGTGTTGAGTGGTGAAAGAGGGGGTTAAATTAAGCTGTAATTTAGGCTTAATCAGAAACATCAGTGACGTAGTTTGAGGGAAGGGGGGGGGGGGGCGTGGAGGCGGTGACGGTTCCCACGCATAGCATTTTAAAAGTGTATTTTACAGTTAGATGCTTTAGAATTTCATTTGTTCAGCGGGTTTAACGGTGTCCGATCAATGTATATGTTTACAGTATTTAGTTTTAGAGATAAAAAAATATCTTTGAAATATTTAGTAAGGTAACCCCCCCCCCCCCAAACCTCTTTCTCTTGGGTACATTAATCGGAGCAGAATCACAAATTTATTCCTCTCCTCCCCCCTCCTACATTTCCAATGTTTTCTGGCATCACATGGAGCATGTCCACCGCCCCCCCCCCCTCCCTTCCACCCACCACTAAGGGTGAAAAAAAAAAGAAAAAAATATAATTTATATAGATAATATATAAGCTCCTTTAACCAGTCAGCCCCCCCCCCTCCCGTATTGGAATTTTAACCCCCCTCCCCTCGCAGAAAATGTCTAACAAAACCTCTCTACATTTCTAAATATTAATATGGAAATAAATTCCGCCCACCCTCCTTGCATCAAACCCACTTGTCTCGCGAAATCTATTTTTAAGTCCCTAATATATTCATTTAACAAAAAAATCTTATTCCCATTTTTTTTTATATTGCGAGCTGTTAAATAATTCATTGAATTTCATTTTAAATACTCAATGAACTCTTGATAACTTAACACCCCCTTCCTCTCCCCTCCCCCACACCCTCCCCGCCCCTGGCGTGTTTCGACATAAAGACGAGCGTGTCTATAGTCCTCAGGTGTGGCGTGGATGCACCTGGTTGACAGGTAAACCTGGGCTGGAGGGTTGCATCTCTACAGGGTTGCATCTCTACAGGGTTGCATCTCTACTGCCACCCGTCTGTTGTCGTAATGAAGGCTACACAGTAGCCATAAGAGAAGCTACCCTTAGTCGCCATATTGGAGGCTATCCTTAAGTCGCCATAATAAAGTTATCCATAATCGACATAGTGAAGGCTACACAGCCGCTATTAACAAAGCTACCCATTGTCGTGTAACGAAGGCTACCCGCTGTCCTCATAACAAAGGCTACCGAGTCACCAAAACAAAACCCATAGTCGTCGTAATGAAGGCTACCTTCAGTCGGCATAATGAAGACTACCCTTGGGCATCATAAGAAGGCTACCCTTAGTTGCCATAAAAAGTTATCATTTGTCGCCATAACGAAGGCTACCTAGAACCGCCATCAGGCTACCCTTATTTACAGTAACGTAGGCTACACAGTCGCCATAATGAAGGCTACCCTTAGTCGCCACCTGGCTACCCTTATATACCATAATGAGATCTTGCTGTTCAAAAACGGAAGCTATCCAACTGTATTCACAACAAATTCTAAACAAAGTTGCCTAAGTTAGGCTACCCATAACTTCATAATGAAGGCTACCATTCTGCAACCATAACAAAGGCTACCCGACTGTATTCACAACAAATCCTAAACAAAGTTGTCTAAGTTAGGCTACCCATAATTTCATAATGAAAGCTACCATTCTGCAACCATAACAAAGGCTACCCGACTGTATTCACAACAAATCCTAAACAAAGTTGTCTAAGTTAGGCTACCCATAATTTCATAATGAAAGCTACCATTCTGCATCCAAAACAAAGGCTACCCATATCCCCCTTTGTCACATCAACTAAGGCTAACATCGACCCCCCCCCCCCACCCCGAACCTGTTAGGGGGGAGCAGTGACGCTATCCCAAACCACCTGTCCCACGTGCATAGCGGTACGCTCACCCCCCGGGTTTAGGCCAATCTGCATCCCAGCACGCGGAGCAGACCATATATGGGCATACCTCCATGTCCCCCATTACCCCCGTCTTTGTCAGGCTTGTTTCTTTAATGTTCCCTTAAAGCTCTATACTTATAACCTTTCTGACCTATATTAGTGAAAACGATAAACATTACATTAAGAAGACAGAGATTGCTTTGTGTGCTAGACTAGTAACCGAACCCGCGATGAATGGAACTTACGGGTGCGGGAGCTGCCTGCCACCTGCACTGCGCAGAAAGAAGCGAATGTGGTCATGTGATGTGTTATTTATAGAACTACTCTCACGCGAGACCAGTTTGGCGAGATTGTGCGAGATCTCGGGGGTCATGCTGTGACAAAATGGTGTAGATCATACAAGCAGCAGTGTGGGTGATGATGAATAATAAAGTAGAAATGAAACCCCTTACCGCTATGATTAAAACTATTAACCTACCATTATCAGTCTGTAATTAGGTTAACAAAGCTGACGTAACAGTAAATTAGTAAACTATATAATTAAGTAATTAAGAAAATGCATGTATGTAACGTTTAAACTAATTAGCGTATTTCTTAAGTTTCTACCCCCCCCCCCCCCCCAATTCTTTACCCCTCCTTCTGCCCTCGACTATTGTTTCTAAGCCTCGTATTTGCCCATCCCGTGGTTATTATTAACATTAATAACATGATACAGTATTAAAGTATGTTTTAAACTATATATTAACTAGTATACTTTAAAAAACATAGACACAAAGCAGATAAAGGAGAGCTTCGCATCAAGATAAAAAAAAAAATCTTCAGTACTCTTTGTTAATTCTTCATGTAATATTTAAAGTAAGCAACATTTTTTAATCGGTTGTTTTTGTATGTACGAACAATGATCCATTTGAACAAATTGCACGATATTTGTCTTGTTTTTTCTTTTTTGTCTTGTTTGGTGAATTTTTTGCTTAAATTTAGATATTTTTCCTAAAGTGGTTTTCAGAAAATGTGTTGTTTTTGCTAAAAGAACTTTGATTTTCAGAACTTAAAAAAAAAAAGTTGTCTTGGCATTGCCAAATTGATCGTGGGTTGCATGTGCGTACAAATGTTATAGAGTACCAGCAGTGGGGGGGGGGGGGGGGGGGGGCTAGAAATTTGTTTACATTAACATTATAGGGCACAGCGGGTAATAATATCACATTCGTATGTTGTTTATGTGCATGATCCCTAGCTCTACCGAGTACTCACTTTCTGTACCCCCGTGACGCCATAGAGCACTCATTAACCCCTAATTAACTAACTCTAAACATCGCTTAACACTAACTTCATTTCACATTGCTGAACTCTTCTTTATTTGACGGAGAATCACCCCCCCCCCCCCCCCTATTCTCCCCTCCCCTCCCCCATCCCCTATGTTGACGGTTACATAGCCGGATACGACCGGGTAGAAACGTGAACGGTTCACGAGTGACGCGATGGGGTAGCGGCACGCGACCGATTCAAAACGAGATTACAAGATGGCCGACCGAACAAAAGAAACCGGTGGAGTGGAGAAAAAAAAAATTCCCCACACCGGCGGCACGCGTCTAGGTATCCACCTGCCGGTGTAGCGGTATCGCATAACTTTACACCCCGCTGTAAGGGGGACATAACTCTACTCTCTACTGTACGGGAGGGGGGGGGGGATGACTCTAACCCCTACCATAAAAGATTTTTAAAAAAAACTTCACACCCTAAATAACTGGATCCTTAAAACAGAAATGGTATGCGTCTTTATACTCTTTGTCTGAAATTTTTTTAATATTTTTTTTTAATCAAATTTAAGCCTGTTATTAAACTTTGACCTTATTTTTAAAAAGTAATTTTGTTTGTTGAAGTTTAATGGAAGGGGAGGGAGGGGGTAGGACATCAGAGAACAGTTAAATAGGGGATCATAGCAGGGCTATAAATAAACTCGAGGCACGTGCCACCAAACAAAGACTTACGGCATGTTGTTTTGGGGAGATATTAGGGGAGATATTAGGGGAGATATTAGATATATTAGGGGAGAAATTTGGGGAGATATTAGACATATTAGGGAAGAAATTTGGGGAGATATTAGATATATTAGGGGAGAAATTTGGGGAGATATTAGACATATTAGGGAAGAAATTTGGGGAGATATTAGATATATTAGGGAAGAAATTTGGGGAGATATTAGATATATTAGGGGAGAAATTAAGGGAGATATTAGATATATTAAGGGAGAAATTTGGGGAGATATTAGATATATTAGGGGAGAAATTAAGGGAGATATTAGATATATTAGGGGAGAAATTTGGGGAGATATTAGATATATTAGGGGAGAAATTTGGGGAGATTAAGGGATAAATTAATGGAGATATTAGATATATTAGGGGAGAAATTTGGGGAGATATTAGAAAGGAAATTAGGGGAGATATTAGATATATTAGGGGAGAAATTAGGGGAGATATTAGATATATTAGGGGAGAAATTTGGGGAGATATTAGATATATTAGGGGAGAAATTTGGGGAGATATTAGATATATTAGGGGAGAAATTTGGGGAGATATTAGATATATTAAGGGAGAAATTTGGGGAGATATTAGATATATTAGGGGAGAAATTAAGGGAGATATTAGATATATTAGGGGAGAAATTTGGGGAGATATTAGATATATTAGGGGAGAAATTTGGGGAGATATTAGATATATTAGGGGAGAAGTTTGGGGACATATTAGATCTATTAGGTCAGAAATTTGGGGAGATATTAAGGGAGAAATTAATGGAGATATTAGATATATTAGGGGAGAAATTTGGGGAGAAATTAGATATATTAGGGGAGAAATTTGGGGAGATATTAGAAAGGAAATTAGGGGAGATATTAGATATATCAGGGGAGAAATTTGGGGAGATATTAGATATATTAGGGGAGAAATCTGGGGACATATTAGATATATTAGGGGAGAAATTTGGGGAGATATTAAGGGAGAAATTAATGGAGATATTAGATATATTAGGGGAGAAATTTGGGGAGATATTAGATATATTAGGGGAGAAATTTGTGGAGATATTAGAAAGGAAATTAGGGGAGATATTAGATATATTAGGGGATAAATTAGGGGAGATATTATATATACTTGGGGAGAAATTAAGGGAGATATTACATATATTAGGGGAGAAATTAATGGAGATATTAGGGGAGATGTTAAGGGAGAAATTAAGGGAGAGATTAGATGTATTATGAGAGAAATTTGGGGTGGGGGATACTAGGGAGGCAGCCCTCAGATCAGCTGTTGAAATAAAGACGTGCCCATGGTGCACCTCGGTGCTCATATTGTTCTGATACTATTCTGCTAGGGCCGATATGTACATTTCTGTATGAATTTTATTTTGGTGAAACATTTTAATACAATTTATGCCGCAGATCGACAGAAGTGGAAGGAACTTTCTTTGGCGTCTTGTGTGTTTTGGGTCGACTAGAGAACAGATGATGGTTATAAACTTAACCCATCGTTTCTTTATAAACACAAGATTATAAAACAAACGTGATAACAAGCTTGTGTATTAAATAAAAGACACGTAGACGAAAATATATTAATTAACCTCTAGGTAGTCATAAAAAAATTCAAATTTATTCAAATTTTTTACTAGAAAATTGTGTTTAATAAGCGATAAAGGAAATAAAGGAGCTGGAAATGAAATGTCTACGCGGACGTACAGGGATCTCATACACAAACTAATGAAGAACTTACTGAAAGGATTGCTCCCTTTTAGAGTCTACTGAGCATAGTCAAAACAACAACAATCAGATGGTATGGGCATGTCATATGATCAAGCGGCCTATCTAAAACAATAATACAATGCACTGTGTCAGCAGGGAGAAGAAGGGGAAAACAAGGACGACACTGGATGGAGGACATCAACGTTTGGACGGGGCTGACTGATACAGAACTACTCACGGCAGCAGAGGGCCGAGACAGATGGCAGGACAATTATGAGAAAGACATCTGTAGTGCTTAAACTACCCCAAATTTGGGTTAAGACATGATCGATTTAATAACTAAAATAATTTTATAAAAAAGAAATTCAAATTATTGCTTTAAAGGACTCTCATCCCCCCTCCCCTACACACACTTTCTCTCTTCTCTCCTTTACAACAGTGTCCCCTCACCCTCATCTTTGTTTTACTGAGTCCAATTCAGATTGAAACCACCCCCCCCCCCAGCCGCGGACAGATTTAGGGTGTTGACCTCACCCCCTCTCCCACCTGTTAACCCCCACCCCCCAAGTCCCTACCCGGACCGTCCTTGTTTGTCAACAGACTCGCGTGCCGGCAGGTCAGACGAGCCTCTTTGTGAGTACTCGAGTCGCGTGCCGTTAGACCTCGCGACAGACAGGTGGCGCCGAACGAGCCCCCCACCCCCCTCACCCTAGCCCCCAAGAACAATGACACATCCAATTCACCTTGAGCAGGCGGCACAAAGAAATGGAACCACTGCTCCCAAATGGCCTCTCAAAGTCACTCGACGTTACCTTATAAACATCAATCAAAGGCTGGTAAATAGAACAAAAAAACTTTAATTTGGCCGAGTAGTTTTTTATACTGCAACACCGGTATATTGCCTCGACAGGTGTTATAGGGAGAATGAAACAGAATCTAACGGTATATATATATATATATATATATATATATATATATATATATATATATATATATATATATATACATATATATATATATATAGGGGGGATGTTTTTCTTTCTGCTAAAAAAGTTTTATCTCACATTTCAGAGTTTGAAATGTTTTCTCATACACAATCGCGACAAAGGAGATCTATTTACATTAGCCCTAATCCTACAAAGCTTAATCCCAGTAATTAACAACAATACTAAAGTAAGATTGAGAAAATGAATGTCATCTGAACTTGAGTTGTAGCCTTTGTGTTCAGTACGTAATGGAGCACTGGTTTCATTTTAGACATAAACATCGCCTCACAATAAAAGTAGAGATATGGATTTTTTAGCAGCTCGTCATAATGCTTTTTTTTTTCAGTTGATAGTATCAATAATAGTATCGACTGATAGTATCAATGATAGTATCGACTAATATTATAGACTGATAGAGTCTACTGATAGTATCAATGATAGTATCAACTGATAGTATCAATGATAGTATCGACTGATAGTATCAATGATAGTATCGACTGATAGTATCAATGATAGAATCGACTGATAGTATCAATGATAGTATCGACTGATAGTATCAATGATAGTATCGACTGATAGTATCAATGATAATATCGACTGATAGTATCAATGATAGTATCGACTGATAGTATCAATGATAGTATCGATTGATAGTATCGACTGATAATATCGACTGATAGTATCGACAGATAATATATTATTATTGTAAGCTCAATAGCTTGAGAAATTAAAAAAAAATAATCATTCCGATATATTTCTTGGTACAATTGCTTTAGCATAATTTATCTAGGCTGGTAAGGTAACATAAAATACCAATATTTTATAATATAAGACACCTTGATTTTTAGATATAACACAAATACTTAGATATCTAAATATAACATACCTAGATATTATATAATAACATAATAACTGATTTTCTTGTATAACACAAAGCGTCGATTTCTACGTACACGTTTATTAAATAAGTTTTCTAAACAATTTAGTTTGTGGTCATTTTCGTCGCTATGTTATGAAATCTGTACATCCAATTGTTGCTTATATTCCAACTTTGTAATACTGTCGTTGTTCTTCTCTCTATATATCTAGAATTAAATTAGCCTGGTTATAGGAATTAGTGAGTACTACAGCGTTAAGACTACCTATTAAAATAGCAGAGGAAATATACGCAATAAAAACATGTTTATATAGGTGTAAATTGATATTTATAGGCCGAGGTTACAGGTGAACTCTACTTCACCTGCCTCATGGACTGACAAAATGAAACTTCTGAACTTGTACAAGGCTACCAAGAGGTCAACTATAAAAGACGCTTTTTTTGACGATTTTAACCCCCACCACCCACCCCCTACCCACGCCCCCTAAAATTAACTTTCTAGCATGACTTTTGAAGAAGCTAAAGTGTGACGTTACTTTTTCTGAACCCTCCCTCCCTCATCACACATCGTCACAAAATTACGAACCACCTCCCCTTTTGTGACGTAATTCACCCCCCATCTGCTTTTTAGATTTTCTGCATGCGTGTTGCACGTATACATGTGATTACATGTGCTAATAATACTATTTTATAAACACTAATTAAAGCAACATTTTGAACATATGGACATATTTTAATTTTTTTCCCCGAAAAAAAAGGAAGTGAGAATTTGTATGAAGATTAAAATATGAGAAATAAAGAAACGCTTACAATGGTGAGAGTGTACTTGAGTTTGTCCTATATTTCACTTCAACAATTAGCTTTGATGTTTGGCTTATCTATTTTTAGCCGTCCTTTGTCTTACATCCTGGGTACTAGTGTATCTGTTGTGGTATCTATCAGAGATTTGTGTGTGTGTGTGTGTGTGTGTGTGTGTATGGAAGGTCTTGATCTCACAGAGAAGGCTGAGAAAGAACGTCATTTTATCGACGACAACAACAGCTTGTATGAGTCGTTTCGCAAGTCTTTGTTAACTACAAAGCATGTCTCGCTCACGACACGAGTTTTGTATTTGTTGACAAACCGTAGGACAATAGTGGAGTTCTTCCCATGGTGACGTCATATCAGAGCGCCCAACGCGTTGGGCTGTTGGTCAGGGGTGGACAGTTTACCGGCTTCCACTTCATATATACATATATACAATGTTCCCTCTAAGGACCAAGAGTGTGTGTGCAAAAAATATGTTGTGTGCGCGGTGCTAAAAATGACTTGGGCAAGTTTATATGTATGTTTAGGCTAGCAATTAAGCAGAGTAATGAAGGCAATGATTTTGATAAATTAATAGTATAATGTGTGTGACTAATGGAACGTATGCAATTAAATGGAGATACGAATACCATCAAAATAAAAAATAAATAATAAAAACTTTCAGAGTTATACTTAGACAACAAGTTATATGGTCGACTTACTATGTTAAAGTAAGACAGTCTTATGGTAATAATGCTAATACCATAACGGTAATACAAACATAATAGTTTAACATATGCAACATTTAATAAAGCTGACTTAAAAACAAATATTAGCTAACCTTTCAGGGGCATTTATTGCAATTTCTCGCGTCTAACCTTGCATTGCTTCCACACCTTATATGCTTTGTTTAAATCCACATCCTCTCCAGCATTGAGATATAATTTAATTTGCATTAGATTCTCCAAATGTGTGGCTTCAAGTGTATTTCGTGCTTGCACTTTTATTATGTTAATAAGGCTAAAACCTTGTTCGTAATCAGCACTGCATGCTTGGAAGGTACAATAATGTCACTTAACTTTGCAAGTGAGCTAAATTTTGTTCTTTGTTTTGACAAATCTTGCATATTCAGACATATAATTTACAGAAACAGATTTGAGTTTTTTCACTTTATCGAAATTTGGAGTCGTTGTATTGGGTGGTAATTAACTGATCATTTGTTGTACGTAACCGGTCTTTGTACTTTACGCATAGTTCTTTGATATCTTTGACGCCAAACTCAAATGCACATTTTTTTAAACCTGTAGAATAAAAAAAGATACCCAAAACTGCAGTTCATCTCCTGGAAACGTAACATTTAAATGGTCGCAGACTGATTGTATGTACTGTGTGGTTTGCCTTGTGTCGATTCTTTCGTTTAACTCACACTTTTCTTGGCTTTAATGTTCAGTGTAGTGCTTTGTTACGGCTGTTTTCAGAGCTGAGTTATTCCACTAAATACGGTTTTGTAGAATACAGAATTGACTGGACGAAATTTAAAATAAAGGATTAGCATTTTATGTACTGTTATGCCATCAACTATAAGCGTGTGGAATGAAGCTGCTCGAAGTTCTGTCAGTATGTTCTTTACAAAAACTTCGTTGATTACTTGAACAAACTCAAAGTCGTATTTCTTACTTCGCCAACTGTCTGGTATAGAAACATACTTCCCCATGTGGTTATGAATCAGTTGTACCGACAGCATCGAGGCGTTCATCCTTATGGTAAGAAGAACATTATCCGTTGGGATTCGAACTTGATCCTCGTTTGACCGCTGGCGCTAGTTTTGCTCAATTAGTTTTCCTCGCTCAGTGTAAGTTTCAACTAGCAGACGTTTAAGGTCAGTTCCATGTGAGCGGTTGTACGAAATCGCAACATTTCCTACGTAAACACGAGACAATAAATGACGTTTTCAGTAGTCAAGCGCCCATGATTCCCAGAGCTTTCCTGTGACCAATTCGTTGCTCTTGTTGGTTTTGTTACAAGTAGTAGCAGCACAGAACTTACACTTCAGTCCAATCTCATCTGAATATTTGTAGATGCTTTCTAATTCAACCGAAACATTCTTTGATCTGGCGTATCAGTTGTTACTTTAACTTTGAGCCATTCAAGTTTAAACGAATCTATCGCTTTTTTGTGCCACATTGTTGTACTGCTTGTTACACACATTTTTTCCTCAACATTTTTAAATAGTAGGCCTACACAGTAGTGGACATTTATTCCTGATTTACCTAAGCAGTGTGTGCATACTAAAACATTTCGATCCACATGCACGTAATAATCCCAAGAATCGGATATATAATATATAAATCTTTAAACCAAACACAGCAAAAACATCAACCTTAAGTAACGTAAAACTTGCATCTGACTTGGCTTAATGGTCAAAGTTTCAAGATGAGGGGGAGGGGGGTGGGGGGGGGGGTGCGGGCAAGCGACGATTAAAAAAACTTCAATTCACAATACAATGCAGGTATTAGATGTCAGCTCTGGTCAGTTTTTGGGTAAACCATTAAATCAAGCAATGGGAGTGTCACACAGCCCCGCTCAGGTGAGAGTTAAGTCATAAACTAGACCTGTGCTATGACAACCGAGGTCACCCCCTCCCCCCCGTCAGTGATAACCGTCGTTTCTGTTTATATCCCAAAACACAAAAACTGTTCGTTTAACAAAACAGGCACTAAAAATGTCGCTTAATTCAAGCCACTGACCACAATTTTTTTGGTGAATCAGGCTAGCCCGACGTTCTGATAATCTGTGCGCGGGGTCAGAAAATGTCTGCGCGGCACATTTGAAAGTACTGCGCGGCCGCGCAGCCGCGCAGCTTAGAGGGAACACTGCATATATATATATATATATATATATATATATATATATATATATATATATATATATATATATATATATATATATATATATATATATATATATATATATATATATATATATATGAATAAAAATTAAGATTAGCCAGTTATATCAATAGATTGTTCACTTTAAAGAACACAAAGTCTGCCCCTCCCCCCTTATTCATTTAGTTTTTAATAATAATACTTTAAAAAAAACAACCCTGATATAAAAAGAACTCATTTTAGTCAAACTTAATAAAACAGAGTATATCGGATTGCAATAAAATTTCTTCTTTGATGTCGTGTTGAAAAAGAGTGGGGGAGGGGTTGTGGGTGGGGGACGGGACAGTAGCAGAACGGAAGCCACTGGCCTAGATTCAACACAAACCCCTGATCCTGCTATTGAAAATGTACCGTTATCTGAGTGAGAGGGGGGTGAGGATGGGAGGGGGGCGGGACAATATCTTTCGGTCCTAGCCGCACGTGCCGGTACACCTGCCGGGTGTCGCTCACCCCCCCCCCCCCCCAACACCCACCACCGTCCCCGTTCACGTGCGATACGAGTTGACCCACAAACTTGACCTCACGAGAGCCAAGTTGTGACCTGGTTGTGATCATTCCAGAAGACACTCACCCCTCCCCCGGAGAAAAATACCGCTAGTCCTCCAGCCAATCAAATCGCTGGAAGCTGTCCCCAAGACCAATGACAGATGTGGGTTCGAGGGGTCTATCGGGGTCTATCGGGGTCTATTGGGGTCTATCAGGGTCCGTCTGGTTCTGTGTTGTGAATCATCAGATTTCGACTTTTATTAGTAAACACATAGTTAAATTAAAGAGATCTAATTCTTAGTTAAACTATAATGTATTTAGATCAGTTTGGCTCAAACGTAGACTCAAAATTATAGAGTGAGTTTAAGATCGAATAAAATTAAATGTATTTAGATCAGTCTGGCTCAAACGTCGACTCAAATTATAGAGTGATTTAATATCGAATAAAATTAAAGTTTAAAAAACTAGCAGTTGGTTAATGGAGGATTTTGGTAGAGGGGACAAAGGCCTAACTAATGACACTAGAGTGCCAGTTGAGTTTGTTTCAGATTAAATGAGTAAAGGAATGGGTAGCCTTTTTTTTAGTCATTATGGCTTAGTGGGGTGTAGGGGGTGTGGATCTCGAGGTGTGGACAAAGGCATTTGGGTAGATATGTGAGATTTGTGTGTGGGGGTGGGAGGGGGGTGTAAGACGTTGTACATTACTATTGGCATATGACTTTCGTGACGTGTGACGATCGGGTGGGGGGGGGGGGGGGGAGAAAAAGGAAGTGTGACATCACACTCAAACACACACTCCCCCCCCCCCACACACAAAAAATAAATAAAATAAAATAAAACGACGTCCTTTCACAACTCATCTGAAAGGGACTGACGATAACCACCGATTATGCCGCTGCAGTCACCCCCACCCTACCCACGCACCACCACACACGCCCTGCCTGACGTGCATCTAACAAGCAGGTGATTAGGTCACACGTCCTTATATCCACCACACCAGGTCACAAAGCATGCATTCAACATTCCTTAAGAAGATTTTATTTTAGTTTTTTTTTTATTATTCTCTGACCCAGTAACCTTAAGGGACACCACGTGGTTTTGTTAAACAACGACTTCGCTTTTTTTTTTTAAATAAGAGGTAGGTTGGGTTTTATTTGTTTGTTTGTTTGTTTTGTCGATTTAGGGTGTTGGTTTACATTGCCGATTATGTTACTGGTGATGTAAGTTCGCGTGCACTGTGTAACTATCAGGGTAATGTTTCGAGATTAAAATCGGAGTTTCTTCCAGGCATCTCTTCGGGGGGGGGGGGGGGGGGGGGAGGAGGGGGGGGTCTGACCCTCCCCTTCCCCCCGAAGAGAGCGTACCGCCCTTTCCCCCCACCCCACCCCCCGAACGAAATGGAATTTATATAAGAAATATATACTTTTGACAATATCCGTCCGCTCCCCCCCCCCACCCGGAAATTTTAGTTCACTCACTTCCCCCCCCCCCCCCCCCCCCCGAAAATTTCAAGTGCACCCTCGGAGAAAAAAGTCTGGAAGAAACACTGATTAAAATATTTAAGAAAGTAGAGATCTGCTTATATATTGGTAAACAGCTGTTTAAAAATGGTTAAAATACATTGAGATGATATACAATTTATTTACTTTAGTTATATAAAATTATATATATTAATATTTTAAAATAAATTAAATTATGATATTAAATTATTTAAAAATTATATTATAAATAATTTATTAATTAATAAATAATAAAATATATTAAAATAAATAAAAAAAAATAAAATATTTAATATATAAAAAATAAAATATATATATATAAATATGTAATAAAATATATAAAATTATAAAAATTTAAATATTATAAACGGTCATCTTGTATAATACAGTTTGTGGATTTGGGGGAGGGGGGGGGGTTATATCACGTGGTAGAGGTGACCTGTTGTCACGTATTACTGCGCATGGTTACTATCACGTCACAGAACTTACTCAGCTTTCATTGATACACGACATAATAATGTAAGGTAAAAAAAAAAACCGGAAAAACTTTGTGATCATTATGGTACAACGTTGCTATAGGTATAGATGCACCGTGTTCGCTCGACTATAAATAAAGTCACGATCAATTTTTAGACGAATTTTAAACATTCTTTCTAATGTCACATATTGCCTGAAAAATCCACCCCCTCACACAAGCTCACACACACACACAAGCAACACAACACACCCACATATAAGAACAAAAAAAACGACAATAAGTTATCGTGAAATCTGCTGTGTCGAGTGTTGAGAACTAAAAACAGCTGATTCAATTCTATTGATAGCCTTGTCATGACCTGACCTCTCTTTGTGTATGACGTCATTTGTAGGTGATATATTATTTCAGCGCATATAGGGCCTATATATATATATATATATATATATATATATATATATATATATATATATATATATATATATATATATATATATATATAATGTCTGTCACTGTGTTGGTGTCTGTGAATGCCAGTATTTGTGCATGTGCTGGTCTGTGATAGCTAGTGTGTCCATGTGTGTGTGTCAGTGTGTATGTGTTATGTATGTACATATCAATGTGTGTGTGTGCGTTTGCCAACATGTCAGTGGATACCTGTGTGTGTATTTGTGTATGTGTGTGTATGTGTGTATGTATGTGCGTGTGTTATGCAGGCTTATGTGTGTATGTGTGTATATGTCCGCCTTTGCCAACATGTCAGTGTGTGTGTATGTATTTGTGTATGTATGTGTGTTATGCCTCTGTGTGTTCTTCTGTGTGTGTGTGTGTGTGTGTGTGTATGTGTACGTCTAACCACCAAGTCACGCCGTACCGCCCCGTGCCACTTAGTCTTCTAATTGTGCTGATAATAAAAAAAAAACAACCTCACCTCACCTCACCACACAAACCGTGTGGGATAAAACTCCCTGTGTAGATTTTGTGTCAGGTCGAAAATAGGTCTAGAATCACAGGCCGGAAGTGTGTTCGGGGTCAGTGTTACGGGTCAGGACGACGAACGGCCTCTTACGTAATCACGTGAAAAGAATGAATGCGTTATCGGCCCTCCATTCTCAGGGGCGATTTTGTGTAGGCGACGGCTTTTGAATTTTTTTGCCAAATTATGATTGGTAACGATGCGAAGGAAAGGTGGGGGTGGAACGGCTGAATTGGCCCCGAACAGCCCGATGTTAGACCGTGACAATTAATATAACTATGTACTTAACCATAAACATTGACTAATGTTGACTTCAAGAAAACATCTTAGTTTCCATTATGTCTTGATGTTTCTGCGTGATTAGTAATCGTATAGAAACTTCGTGTGTAATCATTGATTACATAGGATGTGCCTGTATATAATTACACATGATGTGTCTGCATGTAATTATACGTGATGTGTCTATATGATTACACATGTGTCTGTATGATTACACATGATGTGTCCGTATAATTACACATGATGTGTCTGTATAATTAGGGATAATGTGTTTGATGCACATAATATTTCTGTATAATGAGGCGTGATTTTTTTTCTGCATGCTTACACATGATGTTTCTATATAATTACACATTATATTTCTGTTTGCTTACACACGATGTAGCCTCGCATAAATCGCCACTGGGATTGACCAGAGCCCGGCTTGTTGTTTCTGACACCGAAACACGTAAAAGTCGACAGACAGTATAGAAACGTCGCTGCTTTACCGTCATCAACTATACACATGTATTTTCAGTGAAGATAAGAAAAAAAAATCTGCCTTTAATTCTGTATAAATGTGACCTTCACCTCTCCCCCCCCCCCCCCTACCATCAACCAACCAGTGTTCTACCAGTCCACGCGCTCTACACCCGGCCACGTACCGATAGTTTGACAAAGTGTAGGGGAAGGAGGGTGGGGGAGGTGGTGAAGATCAAAAGAAAGCGACACCCCCACCTCCCCCTCCCCCTTACCACATCTACTACTTGTAATATTCACGAGGCAGGTGATGCCGGCGGCACGCTCTCTCATTGTCTGTGGCGGCTCGTGGACCTGTTCGCGACGCCCCCTCCCCCCCATCCACCCCACGCCTTGACCCCCCCCCCCTTAACATAAGTCACCCCCGTCGCCTTACATGACCGGCGTCTCCTTTCATATCAAATAAAAACTTTTTTTAAAATTCATGTCCCCCCAATTCATTCATCAAGATTCGCGTGACCCCCCCACCCCCCACCCCCCCCAACCCAACCCCCACACCCCCCTCCACCACACGACGATGACGCTATGGAGATACACCACACATTCGTATCGTCGGTGCAAAAAAAAAATTACCATACAGCTGTTCGCTCCCCTTAACACTCGTGTCTTACCTGCCCTTAGATTGGGACAATCAGCCGAACTTATTCCCCCTTTCTCTGGCCGCACAATCCCACCCCTTTCCCCACTTGTATGATGTATCGCATCCAACATAACAGTTATACTGGTTTGTGGATGCGTGTTCAATGTTAATCGCGGTGAACTAATTATTTTGAAATAATTTATTGACAATTCACATTGTGATAGGTAAAATTACTTTGATTTCTAGACAAAAATCGACATAATAATTCACAATCGTAAAAGTTATGTAGAACAACATTAACATTAACAATAAACAAAAAATGTCTTCCTTCAAGAATATGTTTTTTTCTGTGTATAATGTTTTTACTGTTATACTTTTTTTATATGAACGTAATGTCACAATAATCATATAAGAAAACAAATACATCATTTGATAAGTCTAGATAATGTTTATACATATTCTCTCACCTTAGGTATTAGAGTTTGATTTAGGTCTAGGGCAGATTTTTTGTGTGATGTATGTTTCTTGGGATTTGAGTTCGTTTTGTACTCTATTCAAATCCGACAAACCATAAAGCAGATGAAGTAATTTCATCTGTTTCTGTTACCTTGACATATGAAGGGATTATGTTGTCAGAATAGGTGTATTTGTTTATTCCAGATTGGAGCCAGGTACCTTTCATAGCTGAGTGAACTCATTGATGTTTTAAAGACTTGCAAGGTACTCGAATAGCTGAGTTGACTCTAGGGCGCCACTCTCAATCCTTCATAGAACCTAACTAGATGCTTGTACTTGTAAGCATTAGTCAAATGTTTAAGTTAGGGCAAGGATGCATTTTTAAAAGAGATACCTACATTATAATTACAATCACATTAGTTAAAACCCCTACATTACAATTATCATTTTACCTAGCTTTCACTAAATAATTTGCTTACGTAAACGGCTTTTTAAAAGATATTCCTTATGTAACTTCAGCTAGCTGTTAAATTTATCTATGTAAAATGCTAGTCTCTGGTTTTAAAAAAAAAAACAACTTAAAATATATATGTAGTTCATGCGGTCCGAAAATATTAATTTTAATTTTAAACAAAGAAACATGACGTCATCGTCTAGGGGAGACAATTTAAGCCACCAAAACTTGAAATGTGGGTTATCTACTTGTTGATAGCCGGCTGGTGTTTATGTCATGATAAGCTATGTTTAAGGCGCATGGGTGGATGTAAAATTGGAGTGCTGAAGTTCGAATCCCACCAAACCGTTTAAAAAATTCTTGATACACACAAACATTTGGTTTTCAGTTTTAATTATTTTAAAAAAATACTCTACGGATAATAATGATAACAGTGGTATTAATGTACCAATCTACAGACTAGTTCTTCAGCAGAGGCGTAGCGACCCTTCCCGGCGCCCGGGGACATACTTCCAATTTGGCGCCCCCTCGAGAGCAAATTTTCGATTTGCACCCCCCCCCCTCGAACTTTTCATTTGCACCCCCCCCCGCTCAAACTTTCGATTTGCACCCCCCTCGAACTTTTCATTTGCAACCCCCCCCCCCTCAAACTTTCAATTTGGCGCCCCCCCTAAGGTCGGCGCCCGGGGACATATGTCCCCCCGCCCCCCCCCTCGCTACGCTACTGTTCTTCAGTGAAGTGGCGGATTAAATTAGGGGGCTGACCAGGTAGCACAAGAGGCCCATAAATTAATGGAGGATATATAGAAATACAAATATAGCTCTACAAATATAAAAAAAAAGCTTGTAATACAATAGCCACAGGTGCCCCAGGGTTATCTCCAGCCTAGGGTCCCGTCCAAACATTGTTTACCCCAACTTCTTTTGTGCGTTAGAATGTTACATGTTACTTATGTCATGCCAAGACTGTCAATATATTTTTTTTGTGCTTTGGTGATCCGGTGACTGATCTCAAACTAGTCTGTTTTTATTGTACACATAGGTATATATATATATATATATATATATATATATATATATATATATATATATATATATATATATATATATATATATATATATATATATATATATATGTTACGGCCAAAGCCCGAAGTCGGCCAATGCTAGGATTGGCCGGCCAATCCGCGCATTGGCCAATATCGCCTCCCATAGGTCGGTCAAAGTCCGAAACTTTGCTTCATTTCGGCCTTTGGCCGGCCAATCCGCAGACTGGCCATTGTGGACCGGCCAAAGTCTGAAATAGCTCTTGATTTCGGCCTTTGGCCGGCCAGTCCCGGCCAGTCCGCGGACTGGCCATGGCGGACCGGCCAAAGTCTTAATTAGAAGATCATGAACAGATTTTTGTTTTTTTTTATGCCGGTAGGATCATGAAATTAAGTCTTTATTGATTATTAATTAAAGTAAATGACAGAAACATTCAAATTTTTTATTGTACTATAGTCTCAATCAATCAATATTATCATTTGTTACAACAAGTTGAACTTTTATGGCATTTAGAATTACATAGCAGCTTGTTATTTTTACACTTGCAGCGATTTGTTGTGCACTTAGTTGTGCAATTGCAGCGAGTGTAGCCTTGGCCCCCAGTCAATGATTTTGAAGATGCGATGGTTCGTAGTGATTTTTCTCAGTGCCAACTGACGACAATAAGAGCAGTTTTTCGTGAAGAATTGAAAACTCACTTTTAGCATACAGTTGTTTTAGAACACCATGTGCCGTTCCTAATTTGTAGAAACCGCCATCGACGCTCATGACAACTGCAATCACGCTTCGGGGATCACCGTGACCTTTGTCAACATCTGGAAAACGGATGCGTACATTGTCACCCACTTCACCATCTTTAAATTTTGTATTTGATGTTTTAAGCATCTTAGCACCTTGAGTTTGCAAGCTAGTATGAGCTGCTGACCTGTGTTCCATGATGTCTTGTTTGTTGTGACACAATCTGCAGGTAATGTTCCCTCCGTACCCTTCGTCTGCTTCATTGGGTATTCCACAAATAGCATGGACATCGTTGCCACAGTATCCAAAAGAATGAGCTGCACTACAATGTTTTTCACAAACTATACAGAATCTGTTGGCCACATAATTGTCACGCAACTGGTCTGGACGTTCCGCCACGGCAGTAGATGTGTTAGCTGAGGATGTCGTTGCATTTATGGCAACCTCCATTTCTTGTTCAATGTTCTCAAGATCTTCCTCAGTAACATGGAAACTAACATGGATTTACATTTTTTTCTTTTGACAGCCATCTGCTATGTCTGTCTCATGGTCCATGTCGCCTTGCATATAGAATGCTATATAAACAAGAGCTAAACAATACGTTGCTCTCAATGAAAACGCACCCAGAATAATGAAAATGCGATCACAACTTAGTCTAGATAGAACATTGGCCAGGACATACCGGCCAGTGCGCGCATTGGCCGGCCAATGTACAAAATACGCTGTCAAGTTTAAGCGCTTCGGACTTTGGCCAGTACGTCCCGGCCAGTGCGCGCATTGGCCAGCCAATGTACGAAATACGATCTAAGTGCTAAGTTCTTCGGGCTTTGGCCAAGAGAGCCGGCCAATGCGCGGATTGGCCGGCCAATCCTAGCATTGGCCGCACTTCGGGCTTTGACCGTAACATATATATATATATATATATATATATATATATATATATATATATATATATATATATGGGTGTGTTTATATGTGTGGTCAACTCACAGTCTGGGAGGGGCCGATGTCGAAACATGACGCAGACGGATCAGCCCGACAGGTGATATCATCTCGCCTGCGGTCTATTTTTAGCTGAGTCGGCAGGTGAGACAGGTGAACTAAAACAAAAGGAATGCAGCTGTGACGTAACCAAGGCATGTGATCGCCAAAGTGCAGGCGAGAGATGACGCTGCCGTCAGAAGGGATGGGGGAGGGGGGGGGGAGGAAAAATTATTAATAGCATTTAGACAGGTAGGTGTTGTGGAATGCATTGTCAAGGCCACGGGCAAGGTCGTCTGGGAAGAGAATTGTGAACATAACAATTTTTTAAATGTAATATTTACGCGCGGTGATACAATGTTAGATGGATTGTAAAAATGTAAAGCGGAAAATGTGGCTTATAGCAACAACAACAACAACAACAACAACAACAAAAATAAATAAAAATTAAAAATAAATAATAATAATAGCTATTATAAAAATAATAATAAATAAATAAATAATAATAATAATGATAATATTTTAAAAATTGTGCTAATGATATTAATACTTATAATAATAATAATAATAATAATAATAACAATAATAATGATGATGCTGATAAAGATGATAATGTTGTTGATGCCGCTGCTGCTGATGATGATGATTATGATGATGATAATTACGATGACGATGACGATGACGATGATAATGATGATGATGATGATAAATGATGATAATAATAAAGATGATAGTGATGATGATGGTGATGGTGATGATAATGATGATGATAATGACGATGACGATGATGATGATGATGATGATGGTGATGATGATGATAACAACAATAATAATAAAAATAATCATAATAATCAGACTAATTGTTAGTTTGGGTAAGGAACAAGTAAGCGTCACGAAATGTCACAGTGTGAGCTTGGACTCAATGACGCCGAGTGGCGTCGAGACTAAGAAAACATAAGGACTCATGGCGTCACGCCTAAGATAACTAAGTATCGTTCAAGCGATGAATAAATCAAATTATGCGTGGCTTCCGTGATAAGATACACGACACCGTATGTCTCGATACACGACGCCGTATGTCTCGATACACGACGCCGTTGTTTCGATACACGACGCCGTATGTCTTCCAAGACAGGGTGTCGAGACTTTGCTGTGCAAGAGACTAGAACTTGCAAGAACAAAACCATGTCTTTGAACAAAAAAAACAACAACATGAGACGTCTGTATAATGGGGATCTACTATCTTTGTCAAAACGATAAAACCTACCCTAAAGCCATATAAAACTCTAACTTTAAGAGAACATTCTTAATAATTTTCTCAAGTATTAAGAAATGTATATTTTCTTACATAACATTTGTGACAATATGTTCATATGATTGTATTTCATGAATGATAATTTCTGTAAAGTATAACAGTAACATAGAAAACACATTTCCTTGAACGAAAAAAATGATGTAGAAAATGTTTATTTTGAATATAAATGCTTTTCTACAACACTTAATGATGGTGAATGATTAAGTCGATATTTTTTGTTTAGAAATCAAAGTAATTTTATCTATCACAATTTGAATGGTCACTTATACAGTAAAATCACAATTTGAATTGTCACTTATACAGTAAAATCACAATTTGAATTGTCATTCATACAGTAAAGAAATCACACTTTCACATTTGATACACAGACTGAGTATAGATTCATCTTCTTCACCATAGATTACAAGTCACACCTAGGTCTATTTAACAGTTTATAAAGTTGAAATTTGCGATCCAAGGGGCAGTTAAAGTGCAGCCGCTTTTGCTTTCCCCAAATGCGAGTCAGGTACTCATAAAAGCTGGGTGGACTCCGAGACGTCTTACTCCAGCCCGGCATCCGATCTTAAGACTTTCTGGTTACCGTCCAACCACCCACCTTGCCGCCCATTAGATCCAGTAGACGTCTATAGAATATCTCCTTACTCCAAGTAGTGAAGAGCGTAGAAATCTATGTATGTATGCGAGCAAAACTCGAGGTATAAAAAACGTTAAACAAATGGCGATGTCTAAGTACCGTCTCTGCTGTTTCACAATGGAATCTGTACTAGCCTAAATGTTTTGACCTGATGGAAATATCTTAGTCTATCACTATATTTCGCTTAACCAGCATCTATATAAGATAAATTTAAAAATCGTCTCTTTATTAAATAAAAAAAAAAAACAGCCAAATCGACATATTTTTGTCTATTTCTTGCTAAACCACTTATCATTGAGCAAAAATAAACATCCTCCACACTTTAAAGATATATTAACTATCCTGCTCAAATATCGCACCCTCGACATTTCTAAACCATATTTCTTAAACGCCAATAGCTAAACGCAAACACGCTGAGGGTAAAAGGGAAGCCAGTAATGGGGGCCCAGGATTTCGAGCACTCTGAGACCACCTTCGTGGCTGTTCTGAGATGGGTGGGTAAACTTGATTTGAATTTGACCGATGTAAGTCATAAGGTAGATACAAAGTAGGGGAGTGTGTGTGTGTGTGTGGGGGGGGGGGGGTAAGTGTGTGGGGGTGTGGATGGAAGTCTATTGATTGTCGAACCTAAAAGCTGGAAATACATTTCATGAACTTATAATCTATAATCTACAAGAGTAGACAATATACTATTTTTTAAGATTATTCTCTTTGTGTCATATATGATATTTATATATTCATCGCAGTAGGTATCTGTACAGTTTCTTATATACATGTGCATCTGTTAATCTATATGAAATGACTACAAAATACAAGAGTAATAGGAATGCAATGTTTACTGTTACTAGTTTGTTTATAGTCTAATAAAATGGATTGATAATTATATATATATATATATATATATATATATATATATATATATATATATATATATATATATATATATATATATATATATATATATATATATATATATATATATATATATATATATATATATGTGTGTGTGTGTGTGTGTGTATGTATAATTGTATTTGTATTTTATATATGATACACGAATCTATGAATACATTATACATTTGTATCTGTATGTATGTCCGTGTATTTTAGTTCCTACCCAATGTACACACGGAGTATTGATGTAAAACGGCTTGAAACAAAATAATCGATTTCAAATGCGCACAAATTCCCTTGTCCGCATTGTTGCGATGTCGTTCCGAATCGTAACAATTGACATAGAAAAAAATTGTAAAATATCTTGCGGTTAACCATAGCATCTGTACTCGAATTGTAGGTATCGATGGTAACTATTTTTAACCAGTTGGTATTCGATTAAAATGATATGGATGAATAGGTTTAATTTTATGTTAAACGTTGGGGTTAGCGTTAGGCTTGGTTGTGACGTGTCGTTATCACGATACGCAGTGGCGTAGGCAGGGGGGTATATAGAAAAAAGTATTAGGGGGGGGGGTGCAAATCGAAAGTTTAGGGGGGGTGCAAATCGAAAGTTTGTCCCCGGGTAAAAATTGGAACCCCCCCCCCTTGAGACGATCCTGGCTACGCCACTGACGATACGTCATAGATAATTACGTGGGTACGGTTAATCAATCAGAACCAATATTTACGATATTGATCTGTGATCGCATCTGTGGCTGTCGTGTCCCCCCCACTCCCCCACATCCTCTGTGTGTGATCCACACACACACACACACATGGTAAACACAACGGATTTGTTGTAGGTGAGTACTTCAGAGCACGTGTTGTACGCTCGCGCACACGCCCGAGACACGTGGTACCCGCAACACGCACGTGCTGAGCTCTTACGGCCAGCCCTCCCCCTCCCACCCTCTCGTGTCACCGTGCAACAGGTCACCGTACCCGCAACTCAACCAGCCACAATCATCGATCTTTTAACCCCCACCCTCCCTCCTTTAATCCCCTCTCCCCCTTAATCCCATCCCTTCCTTCCTCTACCCAACAGCTTTATTAATCCTCAATGCATGTCTTCTCTCACGCAATACCCTAGTGTCTCACCCCACCCCTCCCTCCCTCCCCCCTTTCCGACGTCAACATACGATCTTTATCCAAGCAGCAGATTGTTCTTTCTCGTTCCATTTCTTAGAAAAAATCCGTAAACCAAAAACACATTTTTAAAGCATTGAATCACCCTGCCTGTTTCAATTTCATTTCCGAAATAAAAATACTTTCACCCTTCTTTAGTTATAAAACTGTCCTACAAACGTTATTTGGGACAAAACATATTGTCTATGTCTGACCTACTTACTCTACCAATGGGTCAACCGGATGCGTGGGTCAAGGTAATCAATATTGACCTGGAGTTGAAGGGTTCATTGAATACATAAGCCCAAGCGAGGCTGGCTGACCTACATGATATAGGGGGTTCCGGTGACCTATATTATGTCACTACTCTGTTATAAAAACTATGTAGTGACTGTTAGTGTATGTTTGAAAGACATATGGCGTCATCCATTTTAACAGAGTCTGAGTTACAAGACTTAGCAGAGCAGCAGATTGAAGTACAGTGGTTCAAGGTTATGAAGGGATTGTATGGCATTTATATGTAAAGGATTATATGGCATCTTGATGTGAAGGGATTGTATGGCATTTTGGTGTAAAGGGATTGTATGGCCTTTTGAAGTGAAGGGATTGTATGGCATTTTGATGTAAAGGGATTGTATGGCACTTTGATGTGAAGGGATTGAATGGCAGCTTGATGTGAAAGGATTGAATGACAATTTTAATGTGAAGGGATTGAATGGCATTTTGATGTGAAGGGATTGTATGGCCTCAAGATGTGAAGGGACTGAATGGCATTTTGATGTGAAGGGATTGAATGGCATTTTGATGTGAAGGGATTGAATGGCATTTTGATGTGAAGGGATTGTATGGTTTAAGGAAACAGAATGTCAAGGGCTTTTATATATGGCCTCATGATATTAAAGGATTTTATGGCCATACCGATGTTAGGGATT
This sequence comes from Physella acuta, assembly GCF_028476545.2. Classification (NCBI taxonomy): domain Eukaryota; kingdom Metazoa; phylum Mollusca; class Gastropoda; family Physidae; genus Physella; species Physella acuta. The sequence goes on from NW_026733446.1 coordinate 71,256, forward strand.
GTATGGCCCCCAATATGTGAAGGGATTATATGGCTTTAAAATGTAAACAGATTATATGACTTCAATGGTATGAAAAGATTGTATAGCCTCATGGTATGAAGGGATTGTACACGTTTAGCCTCATGTTGTGTGGCCTTTGAATATAAAAGAAATATGATCACAATTACGAAATTATTGTGTGGCCATCACATTTGAATCGATTATAGGGCCACCTTACATGTATTATGAAACTCCGCACAATGCATACAAAATTGTCTTTGAAACCACGACACCTCTATATGAAATCTAACATAAACCTATATCTCAACGATATATTGAAATCTAACATATACCTATATCTCAACGATACTGATACCACCTTTCAATAGTATCACTAGTCGACTATCATTTACCCCCAACACTGTAATTCGAACCTATGTTTAATATTACAACACAAAGCAATGACGCTGCGTTCTCGCTGACCATTGATTTCATGAGTACAAAAATAACTTTCAAGTCTAATATCGTTTTACAACCCGTACAGGGACATAACTCCTTCAAAAAATACATCGCATTTACACAAGACACCGCATCAACACGACCGGGGCTAAAAATAGACTTGACCTTTGTCCACTATGACCCGGGGGTCAGTCTTGTTATGTACCACAGGTCGCAGACGACATTATCCAGCTGGGAAAGTTAAAAATAAACCGGTATCCAACACGTGGCGATGGCGGACCAATCACAACGTTCGAGCGTGGTCACATGACACGCGAAATGGCCGCAGGAGGGATCGATACAACATATATCCAACATCTGTTGAATTGTGAGTCGAGGAAGATTTTTTTTTAAATAGTCGAGGATAGGGATATATTACATATATATATATATATATATATATATATATATATATATATATATATATATATATATATATATATATATATATATATATATATATTTATGTCTGTCGGTTTGTCTTAACAAATGTGTCGTCAGACGCGAGGCAGACGAGAGATCGTAAACTGTCTGGCCATGACGTGTCTGGCCTACTCTCGCTCACAGCGCGTGCATGTTAATCAATAGGATGTTCACCTCAACCACAGTGAGTCGCAGCGGCTACGCGCGCCCGATTGCGTCACTTGGGATTGAGTTTGTTCTCAGATAAAAATGACGTTCTGATTTTTGGGTGTTCTTTTTGTCTTAATTCTTCTTTCTCACAAAAGGTCGCGTATGTTTGTGGCGTTAGATGGTAGGATAGGAACAAGTTCAGAGCTAAATCTCGTGTTATCTCGTGTTCTTGTCTTGTCTCGTTTGTCTTAGGTATCACACAACTGAAGAATAGAGTCAGTTGTGTTTATTGTAGTCGGTATAAGACTTCTATAGAATATATATATATATATATATATATATATATATATATATATATATATATATATATATAGGCCTATATATTAAGTTGCTTTATACATTTATGAGTATTCATTTTTTTACATATGTGTGCCTATATACGATTGTAGATTTATGTGTAGGATATATATATATGAAAAATAAATAAATATAAACACATGCATATGTATATATATATATATATATATATATATATATATATATATATATATATATATATATATATATATATATATATATATATATATATATATATATATATATATATATATATATATATATATATATATATATATATATATATATATATATATATATATATATATAAACATAATTGTTTGTAGAAACACAATAGACTATATATGCACATAAAAATATAGATCATGGATACAATTATATACTCGTATAAAAATATACACATATGGATCTATTGATACATATATATATATATATATATATATATATATATATATATATATATATATATATATATATATATATATATATATATATATATATATATATATATATATATATATATATATATATATATATATATATATATATGTATATCAGAGACAATAGACGTCTTGACTCAACACACGACACAGCAGACGTAATGAAGCGAGGCACGTGTAGACTGGTGTGCGCATGAACATAAAATCGATAACATCCTTGAATGTATGCAGGTCCCAGACGTCTCATCCCCCTCCCCCACCCCATCCCCATTGAATCAAAAACATCCTTGTATTTGTGCAGGTCCTAGACAACACCCCCACCCCCTGTCACGTAGTTTGACCCACATCTACAACGGTCAATCAATAATTACCAAAAAACAATCGCTCACTGTGTTTAGCGACTTCTTACACTTACAACACTCATTAACACTCATTAAAACTCATTAGTATGGAATTAATTTTAGCCTCATTATATATAATTTTTGTTCATTATGAATTCTAGCTCAACTGTTTATAATTAAGACGAGCGAGCTACTTAAGATCTGACCTGTTGATTCTAGGTCACAGTGTCCCTTGCGCCTGACCTACTTTTAACCCTGCCATATTTAAACAGCTGTTACTAGCCTGGTCGGGTCGCATCATTAATGTCTTAGGCGTATTACTTCGTGTGTTGAATTACTATCTAGCTTGGGTCTTAGGCGTATTACTTCGTGTGTTGAATTACTATCTAGCTAGGCTGGTCATACTACCAAGAATGGTGATTATACTACCAAGTATGGTTATACTACCAAGTATGGTGATAATACAATCAGTTATGGTGATTATACTACCTACTATTGTTATATTACCAGGTATGGTGATTATACAACCAGCTATGGGTATACTATTCAGCTATGGTTATACTACTAGCTATGCCTATACCACCATCTGTGGTGATTATACTACAAGCTATTATTATAATACCAACTATGATGATTATTCAAGCAGCTATCATCCCTCTTTTTTTATATTATCCAGCTATAATTATATTATACAGCTACAATTATATTATCCAGCTATGTCCTTTGTATAGCCAGGCGCGAGTCAGACACTGGCCCCTGCTCACCCTACTCAGGGAAAAACTATATGGGGCACCTGCTGATCTGGAGACCACAGTCCAGTTCATTCACGAAGTTGGACTTGTTGTCTAAATCCTCCACCATATTCTCAATTAAGAACGAAGAAGAAGAAGATCCAGCTATTATTATACTATCCAGCTATGGTGTATATACTGCCAGCTATATTTAAGCTATTCAGCCATGATCATACGATCCAACTACAGTGGTTATGCTATCAGCTTTGGTTTTAAAACCAGTTATGTTTATGCTACCAGGTATGGTCATACTAACAGCTTTCTATGTACAAGTCAAGTATATATTTACTGTTTATGATTATGTGACAGTTCATGATATACATTGCCCTATTGCTGTTCAAACAACTTAGTATTATTTGTGTTCTACCATTAGGTGTTAAATTAACAGCGTTCGTTTGGTGCCATCCTTAATGTTTCCATCAATGTTGATAGACTCCACCAAACATGATTATACCACCACCAATGATTATATCACTGCCAGTGATTATACCACCATTCAACACGTCATGATAATACCACACTTAATTATTATACCACTGTTCAACATATAATGAGTATACCACCACCAACGAGTATACCACCAATGATTATACCACCATTCAATACGTGTTGATTATACCACCACCTATGATTATACCACGACCAGTGATTATATCGTAATTCAACATATGATGATTATACCACCAACAACGATTATACCTCCACCAATGATTATAACACCATTCAATACGACCACCCAGTACGTGTATGATTAAACCACAACCCACGTTCATAATTATACCACCACCCACGTGTATGATTATACCACCACCCTCCTGTATGATTATACCACCACCCACGTGTATGATTATACCACCACCCTCCTGTATGATTATACCACCACCCACGTGTATGATTATACCACCACCCACGTGTATGATCATACCACCACCCACGTGTATGATTATACCACCACCCACGTGTATGATTATACCACCACCCACGTGTAGCCTATGTTTCACCACATTCAATGACTCACACTGTCAAATCACACGCCAACAGTCGCACGTGTGTAGAGTGAGCAAGCACGTGTTGAATACCCTTCTGCCTGTAATCAAGTATCAGATACACACACAGCGTGTTACTAGAGACATTGTGAAGGCTATTTTATGGCCATATGGCTTACAATTCTTTGGCCACAATAGTACGGTCCACTTTTTTTTTACTAAGGTCATAAGGCCCTCTTTTCAAAGGCCACATTCATATGGCCCACATTACAATGGCCTCATTCATATGGCCCACATTACAATGGCCACATTCATATGGTCCACATTTCAATGGCCACATTCATATGGCCAACATTTATGTGGCCACCGTCGAATTGCCCAGTGTGGCAAAATATTCTAATAACCCACATTTCTTTGGCCAAACTCAAATGTCTCCTTGTGGCCACAATCAAATGGCCCACATGTTGTATGGCCACAGTTTAATGGCCCACTATGACCACATTCAAATGGCCCACATGTGTATGGCCACAGTTTAATGGCCCACTATGACCACATTCAAATGGCCCACATGTGTATGGCCACAGTTTAATGGCCCACTATGACCACATTCAAATGGCCCACATGTGTATGGCCACAGTTTAATGGCCCACTATGACCACATTCAAATGGCCCACATCCACAACTGAACGGTCCACATTTCCGAGACCATACTCCGATAGCTCGGGCGTTAATGACGGGTTTCAACATAAAAGCACGCCTATCTCTAACTCGATCTACGAACAGGTGGCTCGATCTACGAACAGGCTGCTTGTGCTAGGGGTCGAGTCGATAGCACCCTCAGCCATCAACAGGTCATTATGTTCTAGGTTGATAACATTCAATCATCCAATCCCGTTGCTACCTGCTTGATATATATATATATAAATATATATATATATATATATATATATATATATATATATATATATATATATATATATATATATATATATATAGGATTTCGTCACACCCCATGTACTTTGTTTTAAACTTATCAATGAATCAGATTCTTAAAAACCTACTTTAAGACTTGCTATAACAGATTTTCTATAGTTTAACCACAAAGCGAAATACATAGGGACAAGTCTTGGCATAACTCATTTCATAACAACTTGTCATTTGGATTGATTAGGTCACATGTCATTTTGGTCATGCCCTTGTGATGTTTATTATACTTCAATGTGAATGCCGGTAACATGTCACTGGGACTGATTCAAGCATATGTCATTTCGTAACGACATTTAAGAGCTTTATAACACGTCAGTCTAGTGATTTACTCTAACGTATGTCATTCGGACTGATTCAAGCGTATGTCATTTCGTAACGACATTTAAGAGCTTTATAACACGTCAGTCTAGTGATTTCCTGTTACGTATGTCATGGCGACATGTCATCACCACGATGTCGTTTGTCACCCCGAGATTTGATTGGTGGTTTAGAGTGCGCGCGTCATCCAATAGAAAAAACAAAAGCAATAAGCCACAGGGGGGACCAATCGATTCAGGGTAATTGTTGATGAAAACATTCAATGTTCAAGTGATTATTGGTATCAGCTGTTGCTAGTGTGTGTGTGTGTGTGTGTGTGTGTGTGTGTGTGTGTGTGTGTGTGTGTGTGTGTTTTCGACCACGAATGTGTGTTTGCAAGCTCGTGTGTGTATGTGTGTGAGTCGATTGCATGTGTGTGTTCTCGTGTTTATGTATGTGCATTGTCGTGTGTGTGTTTGAGTGTGAGTCGAAGTGTGTGTGTGAATGTACGTGTGTTTGTGTGTGGTTGGTGGATGGTCCTTGTGTTCAATACAGCGTGTCGACATTGTGAAACCAATAGGAAGTTGTGGATCGATTACTGTCACGAACTGTTGTAAATAATATTTCGCCGTGGGTATCGAGTGTAAGTACTTTGTGAGATGGAAACTACTGATGTGAAAATATGAATCTCATGAACAAAAACATTTTTATGAACACCCGCCATTTGTTAACGTTTTTTGTTGTTGCCAGAAACAGGAATAATATATATATATATATATATATATATATATATATATATATATATATATATATATATATATATATATATATATATATATATATATATATATATATATATATAATTCTCTTCATGGAGACCATAGAAAACACCAAGCTGTAAGCGCGCCTAGCAGTCCCCTCTCTTCCTCTCTAGGCATATCCCGACCACCCCCACCCCCACATGGTCTGGTGAGCTGTGGTTCACGCTAAATGTTTACAATCGTAGAGCCGGATTTAGTGACGGCTACCGGCTATTAGGTGCAGATAAAGAGGAGGCTGTTTTTACGGGGGGGGGGGGGGGGGTGTAGAGTAGGGGTTGGGGGAAAGGAGGGTGGATGTATCGTCGTTAACGACCTACTGATAGTGTTTTAAAGCAAATATTTTCAGTGGCAGCATTGGTACTTTCGAATTCACAAATTATGAAGAAAGTAGAAAATAAAACAACTAAATAGCGGCATATGATACGCCGCGGGTCAGCTCGTAGTAATTAAAAAATTAAAAAACAACGTTCAAAATTTGTCGCTACGGGTATTTTTATTCATACTCCTTGCCGCATGATTTATTGACAGAAAAAATTATTTTAAATTATTTATCCTGAATATCACACCATTCTACGAAAGTATTAGTTAATTGTTTTTTATTAAAGATTTTCAGAAAAACCTAGCTTCATTAGTTACTTAAGTTCATTTTTTTGTATCGGTACATTAGCTCAAAACTTTTACAGTTGATATTGATACTCAAATTTCATTCGGACTCTGTAAGTATCGATATACTAATTTTAGAGTTAATATCGATACTCAAGTTTCATTTAAACTTTGTTAGTATCGATACAGTAATTAATTCGTACATCGTTAGTATCGATAGACTCATATCATCGAGACTTTGGCAGTTTTGATACACTAATATCATTCGGACAATAGTAGTATCGATACACTAATATCATTTGGACAATGGTAGTATCGATACACTAATATCATTTGGACAATGATAGTATCGATACACTAATATCATTCGGACAATGTTAGTATCGATACACTAATATCATTCGGACAATGTTAGTATCGATACACTAATATCATTCGGACAATGGTAGTATCGATACACTAATATCATTCGGACAATGGTAGTATCGATACACTAATATCTTTCGGACAATGTTAGTATCGATACACTAATATCATTCGGACACTGTATCGATGTAATCTCCAGCTGTCTGACCACATGCTGTAGTGGACAATGGGGCGAAACAGGTGAGGGGGAGGGGGTGAGGTGGTATAAACTTTTACCTGTAGTTCAGTTTAGTATTGCAATTAACTGGGCTAATTAGGTACTGTAATTAACTGGGATAATTAAGTAATGTTATAGTTTCATAAAAGAACGCTATGGCTGTTATTACTACTGCCAGTATGTTGAAATTTAAGCTCGAGATTCAGGTTTGAGTCCAACTATTAGTTTCATTTTTCATTTTAGGTTTTTTTTTTTTAAAATAATTTTTAGTTTTATTCAAAAACTTTGCGTTATCTAACAGATCGCTCTACGAAATAGAATATTGTTTTGACATTGTCAAGACTTATCTTTGAATAGTTTCACTATGGTGTAGTTTCAAATTTATGGTTTTTGTTCCTGCCTGTATTGTTAGGGATATAGTTCTAGGTTTAGATCCAGGATTAGGGATAACTTTTTATTTTGACTAGACTTTGGATTGGAGTCAATTAAAAGCTTAGACTCCAGATTTTGAATTCGATTATGATTTGGCTGCAAACGTGAGTTAAGTTCCGGATTAAGTTAAGGGCCAGGGACCTGATTGGAATTACGGGTAGAAGTATAACTATCTATATATATAATTCTCTTCTTCGAGCCGTTAGAAAACAAGCTGCAAACGCTCTCCCTACCTCCCCACCCCTACATGGTTTTAGTGAGCTGTGTTCACTCTAAATGTTTACAAGCAGAGCCAACGATTTTAAACGTAGGGGGGGGGGGGGGGTGGAGGGGGGGAGGGAAGGAACGGGGGGGGGGGGTTATGGTCCTTAACGAGCTACTTATAGTGTTTTAAAGAAATATTTTCAGTGTCAGCGTTGGTACTGTCGAATTCACAAATTATGAATTATTGAAAATTAGAAACAACTAAATAGCGGCGTATGTTATGCCGCGGGCCGGCTCGTAGTTATAAATCGAATAATTAGCAATACAAAATGTCGAGTAAACATCTCAAGTGATCGAACACTCTTTGTCATATCCCAATCAAGTACAAGATAATAAGGACGATATATATATATATATATATATATATATATATATATATATATATATATATATATATATATATATATATATGAATGTAAGGCAGCAGTCATTTAAATACAGCGAGATCTATATTAAAGATAGGTCTCCATTATCTGCCATCGTTTTTAGCCGTATGCAGATCTACATTTCGTGAATGCAGGGGTGTTATGCAAATATCCTGCTGCATTGGTCAACATAATAAGTGGCGCTTGTCTTGACGTGTCGGTTGTTGTAGTTATGTATTGTGTGGTGATGATGTGGGTCCACTCACGTTGGTTGCTCAAGTGATGAGGGTCGGGATATGTGATATGGGATAGGGGCCGACATGTATGTATCGGACAAGTGGTAAGTGGAGGGATATGGGTTTGCAGGTGTTTATTGCTTGAGTCTTAAGGGGGTGGGGGGGGGGAGGGAGGTTGGTGACAGCCTGTCGTAATATACCGTTCATAAAATCCAATCCTCCGGTGTGACGTCATCGCATGTCTGGTGAGTCATGACCGTTGTAGTAGTGAGGTCATAATTCGATTTAAAAAAGTTAGAACCAGGGGAATAAAGGGAAGGGTAGGGCGGGGGAACATGGGTGCTAACTCCAAAGTCCCAAGTTCAGATTCTCGGGTAGATGCTGTTCTTAGCAGGGGACAGCAACCCATCTAGGAGAGACAACTCCATAATCAAACAACTGCTGCCTTGTAGTTTTGTTTTTGTTTTGGTTCAACAAAGGCTATGTAAGTAAATCTAGACAGAAAAGCAGCCGAAAATTAGAGTCAACGGCCTATACCGCGCATAACAAGTTGACACGTAATACTTTATTGTGTTGGAAGATATTCTCTTCACAAAGACAATTAAGACCGAAGAAGAAGAAGAGATACAGAAACCAAAGTATGAAATTTTCGAAATTCTGGAACCAGTTTGTTTTGTTGGTGATTTTGTTGTGTTCGTATCGACGATCAATCATGATTTACACAGAGTAAGAGAAAAAAAAATCATGATTTACAAAGTATTAAGGTTTAATGTGATATAGCATTTTGTCTTGCAAATAATAAAATTCATTAAACGTCCCCGTAGTTTTTCTAACAGTAACACGTTATACACAAATATTTATATTATGTTTAGAACAATCAGTTACTTAATAAATGTAGACTTTATGTTTCTTAGCCTTGAGTGTTCGTATCACGAAGCGTTCGTATACCAAAGTATTCGTTAACCGACACACTATTAAAATATTTTTTACTTAATGTTAAACTCGCATTTAACAGCACGATATAAAACAACAACAACAACAACACGACCACCACCACCACCAACAACAACACCATTAACAACAACAACGACAATGTCTTGTACACATGCATGTAACCATTTTTTTCCATTTGTAATTGTTTATATTATACTAAAAATATACTATTTACTTATAATCAAATACACACACGCACACACAACATAATTAATTAACATCCCTTGCATCCATCCACCAATACAAATTGTCACCGGATTTCACATGACCCCAGTCTATTTTTAGCGCCCTAGTGCCTAATGCATGGAAGAAATCCGACATCGTAATTGAAAGATAAAAAAACAACAACCGAAGACCAGACAAGGAAAAAAATGTGTTTTGCTGACTGTGCATATGGGATGAACCTAGAATAGCCGGCTTAAGGTTTGAGTGACGTAAATATTGGTATTGATTTTTTTTATTTTTTTATTTAGGTTATTGGCCGTTGGACATTCTATTTTTTTTTTGTGTGTTTTTGCTGACCGAGGAAAGCAACATTTTTTATGTTGTTTTTTTGTTTTGTTTTTTTGTTTCATTTATGAAACTGTTTAGCAAGCAAGTATTTTAGGGGAGGGGTAGGTGGAATAATTATTGTATAATTTCCTCATGTGTTTGTATATATTTTGGAATTTTTGTTTTTAAGCTTTTTAACACGAAAGAGAAATGACGAATATTTCATGTTTATGTTTAGAATAAGTTTTAGGTTACGGTTAGAGATAGATTTTGTTATGGTATCGATTCAAAGCAATGAAATAAGTGGGTCGATTCAGTTCTTTTGAAAAAAAAAACAATATAGTATCGATACAGATTTTTTGGGCAAGTGTCCATTCGGGAAAACGTCTTGCTCCCCACATACACCTATACATATATATATATATATATATATATACAAATATATATATACAAATATATATATATATATATATATATATATATATATATATATATATATATATATATATATATATATATATATATATATATATATATTCATACATATAACGTTTTAAGCAGATTGATTAAAGATATTGATTAGGGACTCCATCATCAATTATTTTTTATGTGTGATAATTTATTAAATTTAGCCAACAAAAACGTAGGATGTTTGAAGAAAATATGCTGCAATTTACAATGTAGCTAGCAAACACCCTACAAACACAGTGTAGTGAAACATGCTGGAAGTAGGCCTACATTGTGGTAAAAAAGCTACAAATGCAATGTAGCACATAAGCTGCAAACACTACAAAAAATACATTGTGGTAAATAAGGTTTAGATACAGTGTGCTAAATATGCTATAGATACTATGTACTAAATCAGCTACAAATACAACGTACTAAGTAAACTACACATACATTGTTGTAAATAAGCAACAAATAGAATGTAATTAACAAGCTACAAACACAATTATCTCCCCCCATAAACCATTAAAACAGAGCGCTGATCCCATTTCCTGAAGCCCCGCCTCATTTCGTCCACTCACCTTCATGTGATGCCGTAAAGAAAATGAGAAGAAGCGGTCAGCGTAGGGTCAAGCACAGGTGAGATGAGTACACGCTAGGTTCCTGCGGACTTCAAAAGGGTCTTAAATTACTACAACATGTTTCTAGCAGCTGCCTCTGCAGTAATGGACCTTAGGGTTTGACCCTAACTGACCCCCAGGCCGCTGTTTTAAGTAAACCAGTGTGGCTTTGAATGAAGTAGGTAGTTTACCTGAAAATATAAACATTTTTAACATACAGATTTAAAAGAAATAATTGCAGTACTTAGGGGTATTTAATGGTTATAACGTTTTTAAAACGTTGTACAATGTTATTATGTTGGACAGTTTCATGAGAAATATTTAGAGAAACTTTGGCTAAGACAAGAGTACGATCGGCGCATTAATACGTGGCCGTATCCAAGATTATTACTAATCCATAACCTGTACTATACTTATCTGTTTCACAACAGACCGGTATCTTCTTCTTCTTCGTTCTTTAAATGTTATGTTGGAACTGATTCCCTTGGAAACTATTCTGTATTGCGTGTCAACTGGTTATGCGCCATAAATACAGTTGACCCCGATTTCAGCCTGCTTTTCTTTTTTGATTTCCTTCCATAGCCTTTGTCCAACCAAGAATAAACTACAAAGAAGTAATTTCATTTTTCCCGGGAATCGAATTCATAATCAAGCTATAGCATCGGCATTAACTCAAACGATCCCAACTATATCCATAACTCAGGTGGATACACTTTAATATTTGTCCATTGCAGGTTGTAGGATCAAGGTATAAATAATCATAAAGATTTGTTCTACTTTAATATAAGTATGTATATTATGTATGTATAGTATATGTATGTATATATATATATTAATACATATATGCATTTATATATATATAAACATATGCAAAAATATACATGCATATATATATATATATATATATATATATATATATATATATATATATATATATATATATATATATATATGTATACTATACATATACTATATATACATAAATTAATAGAGCTCTCCTTCTTATAACAAAATGCTGTCTGCGCTACTCCTGTCTCCTACCAGCTGGATCACCTAGTAACGAGTGGTGCAATTGGGAGGAAGTGGACCATCTGTCGCCAGTAAACACATTCATCAACCAAAGGAGCATCATCGTTATTGTGTACAAATCTGTGAATCGGATAGTCTCATCGTTCGTTCAGGGGAAAGGGTTATATATATATATATATATATATATATATATATATATATATATATATATATATATATATATATATATATATATATATATATATATATATATATATATATAAACACCTGTTATGACAATGAAAAAGAATCGTTCTAATTATTTTAAAAAAAATGGAAGGGTAAATCGACTTATGCTATCACGTTGCTTGCTAATCCGGTTAATTAAAAAAAATTATTAATAAACTACAATTAAAATAATTAAATCCCTAATGAGGCTGCACGTGTTGCAATAAAATAATTTCATCGGTTGTTTTTTTTTTTTGGGGTGTTTTTTTTTACACAGATAATAAGCATTGGTTTGACAATGAGGTGGCGCACTTAAAGAAAGAAATGAATTTATAAAAAATATTTTGTTTCGTTGTAGAGCTTACTTTTTAGGTTGCGGTTCGTTTACATCAATTACAGAATTATCAAAAGGTTGAATACATTGACATGAGGATCAAATGTACTAGTGGGAGCTTACGACAGGGCATGGGCTTAGAATTTTTTTTTTAGAGTTATAAGCCACGGGGGATGTGAGTAAACACATTATGAAATAAGACAATTGGGGCCTGATAGATTTTGTCAAAAAGAAACAGATTTATACACACACACACAGTCACACACACACACACACACACACACACACACACATACATACACACACACACACACACACACACACATATATATATATATATATATATATATATATATATATATATATATATATATATATATATATATATATATATATATATCCTTTCATGTGCTTAAACACCATCCAAAATCACCATACTTCCTCTTCATCGTATTAAAAAAAATCATTCAGTAAATACACATTTTTATTGCGTATCACTAGACAGCTATGGTCACTGGTAGGGTCACTAGTACACTAGCACGCACGTGTGAGAACCTTACTCACTCCGGATTGAACCCGTATCGACCACATCGAATGTGTGCTCACCTAGGTATGCGCTGACTAGGCACACGTCCATGGGGCGAGAGAAAATTGGTATTGAAACAGCTGACATATCGAGGTGTCATGTTCTACCGTTACTATTTCAGCAACTTTGACGCTCTTTTACTTACGTTATATATATATATATATATATATATATATATATATATATATATATATATATATATATATATATATCGTATATATGTATGTATGTATGTATGTATGTATGTATGTATGTATGTATATATACATACATAAATTTATATAAATATGTTTGTATGTAAGTATGTATATATGTATGTATGTATGTTTGTATAAAACATCGTCATACAGTACTTTACAAAAGCATGAGAGTTTATTTTGTGCTTACAAAAGTAAATCTAACAAGTACGTATGTCCGCGTGTACACCACCACTCACTCACAAGCCAAGTGTTTAAATGACATGGTGCTAGGTACGGTCTGTAGCTAGAGGAATACCCTGACTTCATGTGCGTTGAAAGCAGGTTTGTTTTGTTTTGTCGTTGAGTAAGCAGTTTTTTTTGTATTGTGGTAGAACAAGTAGTTTGTTTTGGTAAAATAATTTATTTTTTTTTCGAATTTTTTTTCTCGCAAGTTGTTTTATTTTCTTTATTGTTTTTATACTTAATCAAGAAGTTTTTATTTTAGTTAAGCAGGCAGTTTTTTTTCTGTTTTGTTCAAAGTTTTTAAAATCTAATATGTCATAGCTACTTATTCTCTAACTGAACATTGACTCTGGAATATAATTTATGTGATCATGCACCTAAGTGATCATTCATTAAAGGGTCACGCCCGTATTATACTTTAAAGTATGTTGCATTTTTGACACACTTCCCCATACCTCATAACTAAAAATATGAATTATGTAAAATACTTGAATTCATAAAACGGAAGAGAGTGTTAACATGCCCCCCACACAAAAAAAAATGATTAATAAAAACTGTATCATGCATACATGTTCTCATAAATATAACAATAAAAAGAAAATGAAAAGAAATATGTCCGTCCTTGTTAACTATTATATAAGTTAGTTAAGTTACTGCCCTTTCTTCTAGTTTAAATAACAACTATTAATTATCCTTGTATGTAGTCGGTGTCTCTTGTTCATGAATAACCGAATTACCTCCCCTGATATCCTAAGGGCGACCACTATTGTTTCGCGAGAGATTTATTTTAAGACCAATGGACAGCGGTGACCCCCCTGACCACGGGGGATTATGTCATGTATTCCCCTGGGGGCTACGACCGGCCATCTTGTCAGTTGTCTTCTGTCACTGTCAGTGGTAGCCCGGCCCTGGCATGTCCGTGCTTTGATCCCATACACGGTCTAAATCACGACCCCCCCCAGTCCAACGATATTCCTTCCCTTTATGGTTGTCTCTGTGACTTTAGAACACGGCGGTGAGGTTTGGGGTTTAAGGTTAGTAATGTTGTCAGGAATTACTCAAATTCAGAGCAACTTGCTGATAAGGCTTGTTGAAGTATGCTTATCGTTATATAAAAGCACGATTTACTTTTGTCTGAGACACATAGGGCAGATGAAGTAGAGTTTATCTTTTTCAAAGACCTAAGCTTACATGGGAATAGTGTGGTCAGCATTAGGCCACGCGTCAATTGCTTTCTTAATGTAAGTCAGGTACCCATTTGAGCTGGTTGAACTCAAGGACGTCCTACAGACTTGTCCCTGAGATTTGAGCTCGAGACTTTTGGGTTAGCAGTCGTAAACTCTACTACCCCACCACTCTATAAATATGCGTTGAACATTTGTTCAAATGCATGAGGCGTTAAGAACTCACCTGCAGTTTATATTTAAACTAATCAAATACAACCAAGCATACAAACACAGGGTGTGGGTACTGTTTGGTCATCAACCTAAACTAATATCTGGTCATGAGATACACATTTTAATGAAGATCAGTGGTTTAGATAACTAGATAACTAAAATACTGAAAATTCTAGAGTAGAATCTTCGACCCATTAACTTGGATATATATATATATATATATATATATATATATATATATATATATATATATATATATATATATATATATATATATATATATATATATATATATAAAATTATATATATATATATAAATATATATATATATATATATATATATATATATATATATATATATATATATATATATATATATATATATATATATATATATATATAATTCTCTTCTGGGAGACGTTAGAAGACAAGCTGCAAGCGCGCCTTGCAGTCCCCTCTCTTCCTCTCTATCTGGTGAGCTGTAGTTCACTCTAAATGTTTACATTTTACAATCATAGAGCCGGGTTTGGTGACGGCTATTAGGGGCAGATAATTTACTTTGAAACGAATTTAAACTTAGAGGAGGTAACTAAGAGGAGGCTGCTTTTACGGGGGGGGGGGGGGGGGGAAGGGGGGTTTAGTGTTTTAAAGCAAATATTTTCAGTGGCAGCATTGGTACTGTCGAATTCACAAATTATGAATTACTGAAAAGTAGAAAAAACAACAACTAAATAGCGGCGTATGATACACCGCGGGTCGGATCGTATATATAATTTCTCCTCTGGGTAGTTGATGGACCATACTGCCTCATTTGATATCCAACCGTATCCTTGGTCTTGCCAAAACAATTTGGGAACCGTCCTTCCAGACAAACTCCACTCAAAGACCAGACGTGACTTGGACTGGGGAGCCGCAGGGAGGCTACTTAAGCCAGGAAATCACCGGTAATCTTCCGTGACGCGGCGCGCTATGATTGGTTGCCTCCGACGGTTAAAATAGCCTGGTTATCTGTAAATATGCCGGCATGAAAATAAAACTACTATAAACGTGGGTTAGGGTTAGTGGGAGTTGTTAATCCTTTTTATTTTATGAATAGCAATAAAAAAATATTTTTTTTTTTACATTTATATACAATTCCGTTTCAGGTTTTTTTTTCACTCTACCCGTTAAGTTTTTACAACGCCAAATTCTATTGTGATTCTTTAGGATTTGGAAAAATAAGTAATAAAGCCCGTTTTTTTTTCCTTTTGATAAAAAAAACCCTACGGTTTCGTTTTTTAAGAAGTCCTGCACGCATACATAATAGTCTCATTTTTTTCCCCTTTTCGCTTTAGCGTTCGCACACCGGCATACTAAACAAACCCATTGACCCCGAAGAGGTCACGACCTATGGCTCGCAACCAGCGAAACTATTCGCGTTACGGCTTTATAGGTGTAGTGACAAAAAAAAAGAATATTCAGGAAACGCAACTCGTGGTGTTTTTTTCTTATTATATTATATATAAAAGGGAGACTACCCGTGGCATTATTTTTTTTTTCATTTCTTTCACTCGTCCCTGAACTGATAATATGCAGTCGCCCCCCCTCACTCTCTTTTAAATATTTTTTTTTCATAACCTCCCATCCTAATACACACAACATGGTAATAATAGCAACCACCAGGCAACCTTCCCCCCCCCCCCCCCCACCCCCCTCCCCCCCCCCCCCCCCCAGAAAAGAAAGCAGGTAGACATCAAAGACCTGACACACGCTGGGCAACAGGTGAAAAAACGAGCGATCTGATTGGTTCATTTTTTTAAGACCCGGCAACAGCTGGTTGTTACGTCTGGCGAATTTATTTTAAAATATTTTAGACTTATTGGATCTAGGCTAATGACCTAATAGACCTACTCTAAGGACCTAATAGATCTAGGCTAATAACCTATTAGATCTAGGCTAATGACCTATTATACATAGACTAATGACCTATTAGATCTAGGCTAGTGACCTAATAGACTTATTCTAAGGACCTATTATGAATAGGGTTATAACTTTTTAGATCTTGGCTAAAGACCTATTATATATAGGCTAATGACCTATTACATCTAAGCTAACGACCTAATAGGTCTAGGCTAAAGACATGATAAACCTAGGATTATGAGCTTTTAAACCTAGGCTAATAACCTGTTAAACATAGGTTAATGACTTGTTGGACCTAGACTACTGATCTATGAGACCTATTAAGACATATTTTAGACTAACCTAAATGCCTAAAAAAATTTAGACTTTTTAACCTATGCTAACCATTCATTCCACCAAGTCATACCTAAAACTAAAACAACTAGACCAAAGGTCAATAAAAATCATTCAAATTAGACCAAGGCTATCAGTGTAAGATAAAGGTAATTCTAACCATCCTTACATCTTACAGACTGGCTTCAAGTCCTTGCTGTCATGCAGAGGCGTAGCGACCCCTCCCGGCGCCCGGGGACAAACTTTCGATTTGCACCCCCCCACTTGAACTTTTCATTTGCACCCCCCTCAAACTTTCAATTTGGCGCCCCCCCCCCCCCCTGAGGTCGGCGCCCGGGGACATATGTCCCCCCCGGCCCCCCCCCCTCCCCTCGCTACGCCTCTGCTGTCATGTAAGCTGTCATTCGCATGTATGCGGCGGCCTAAAAGCCCACCAAGGTTTCTAAACCAAACTCTCTCACCGCCCACATTGAGATCACAGCATTGTATGATCAACTAAACTGTAAACTCACACACACCAGAGGGTTATCAAAAGCATACTCGGAAACTGTTCTGGAGCTCGTAACCCCCCCCCCCCCTCCCACATACACTTTTAAAATATAAAGCCAAAAACGTATTAGAAAAATGTGGAAGTGGCCGCAAAAAAAAAAAAAAAAAAAAAAAATATTTGTTTTCATATATTTTTGTGGATATTAAATGTAAAATAATATAGCATGGTGTCGTCCTTAATGACGTCATGCTTTTTCGCAATATTAAAAAAAAAAAATCCCATCACCATTTTTTAACAAGGTTGTTACAGTGTGTCACCTCTCCCTCCCCACTACCTCCAAATGACATCATTAAGTTCACCCCCCTTCCCCCACCCCACAAAATTATTAACTTTTCTAACGAAATATGATTTTTTATTTAAATATACAAAATTTTATGCTAATTAAGTTTTTAACCCCTCCCATTTCTACCTTAGACAGCACATCTTCATACAACTACACCTCCTCCTCATTGTGACGTCACCAATCAACAGCCCCCCCCCCCCTCCTTCACTCTCCCCACTTCATCCTTCACGAACATGAGAGAAAAAAAAAGTCAAATCTTAGAAATAAAGAATACCTCCTGAGTTTATTATCTCCCCTGAAGGCTTGCTCTCAAGCAAGCACGGACTCCGCCTTGAACCCTGGGATACACGGAGCTGTTGTGTCCTTTAGGATTTCTCCCCGGGTTCAAATCCTTGACATACCAGCGCAAATACCCCGTAGGAACGCCGGCGCCTATTTAACAAGATAAACAACTTTAATGTCTAGATGTCTCACCGACTCTTTAACAAGTGTCGAGGAGTTGTTTTTTTTTAAACGGGTTTAAACTATGTGAGGTTGTAACGATTTTGTTTTTTTAGTATAGTAAACAAAACAGTTTGCGAGATGGACATTCTAGTGAAT